>NC_085876.1:10722082-10727082 GCF_034702125.1 Engraulis encrasicolus
GCAAATACAGAAACCCTCTCTCTCTCTCTCTCTCTCTCTCTCTCTCTCTCTCTCTCTCTCTCTCTCTCTCTCTCTCGCTCTCAGACATTATGTGTGTGAGGAAGAGGTGGGTCTAGACCAGAGAAGTAAAACTTCAGCAAAGCAACCAGGGATGGATTATGATTCCATGGGCCCCTGAGCCACACAGCAAAAAGCCCCCCGTCCATGGATGTTGCAAGACTTATTCAGGAATTAAAGCTCACAACTGGAAGTTAAAGGAAACCAGACAGCCTGTGAAATTGAAGGTCCTGCAATGAAATCCGAATCCCTAAGTTCGGAGTAATGGGTTGTTCACACCAATGGGCCAAACCTGGGCCCACCGATCCTTTTGATGCAGTACAAATTTCCACGAATGAGTCAGTCTGGCAAAGTTGGCCTTTTGAAATTAAAATCGGTCTCCTTTTTGGATCAATTGAGCTCTTCAATTTACCCACTGCAAAATAAGGAAAGAGCAGACTGATAGCTTCAACCTGTAGCATAAAGAGGCATTTTAAAGATGCAAGTTATGGCCCTCTGAGAACATGGTTTTCAAATCAACTTTGCCAGACCAATGCTCACAGCGCTTTGTAGTCACAATAGCCAGGCTATTGGATGATCACTGGTATCGACAGACACTATTCAATAATTGATTTCTCAAGAGAAAAGCGAATTGATATTAACTAAGTAACTTTTCCACAAATTACATTTTTACTAAGTTATTGTTTACACACACACATAGAGAGAAAGGAAGAGGCGCCAAAGAGTTAACTACTTAAGACAGTTGTTTTTATTTCATAAATAACACTTCACAAGCATGGTACAGAGATAAATATGCACACACACACACTGCAGGAGTCTCTCTCTAGTAACAGTACAGTGAGGTGTGTGTAATGCACTTGCAGAGATATTCCTTTCTTGATCCTGACGCGAGACACAACACGAGGAGCTCGATAACCCACGGTAACTTGGCTGTGAGTGTTACCACGGTGCCCTCAAGCTCTCCCAAACACCCCCCGTCACCCAAATAAAGGTTGGGGGGTCACAACCTCTAACATGACCCCTCCAGATTTTCTCATTTTGTGTTTTTTTTTTTTCTTTTTCTTTTTTTTGTTGTTGTTGCATAGCAACGTGCATGACTCCAAACACAGAGGTCTGGTGTACGATTTTGGAGCTCAGCCGGGTACACTGCTGGGTGTGACGTCAACAGGCTGTTTGTTGTTTTAAGAACGGAAAAAAAAACCCTACAATGAAAAAAAAAGTTCAACTGTCAGGCATTCCATTCAGACACACAACCACACTTGTGTAACACACTTTGTTAACAGACCTGAATACGACACACACACACACACATACAACACTGTGTACTTGTATTTCAGGTTCAGGTGTGCCATTCTCAATGATCGCCTATCCTGAGGCAATCGTGCATGTGAATTTGAGTGTGTGTCTGGACAAAGTGCCCATGTTCATTTGGGTAATTTGTAGGCCTACATTTCAAAACAGGCAGCCAGTAAATATTCCACTGTAAAACACCAAACAGACAAACATGAAAACAAAGCCTTTTTTCTGGTCCTTTCTCACTTGGTTGACTTTTTTTTTGCATTGGACTCCAGTTTAGTAGATCAACTCTTCAACATCACCATATCGTGTGTCTGTGTCGTTATGACAATGCATTTCTGGCCAGCATTTGGGGTGCAGGGGGTTGTAGCAACAGAGGTACAGACAGACGGACACACAGACAGACAGACATCACAATTCAGTCAATCCTAGGAATGAATCTTGAGATCTTCCACACATTGTACTGTAGTCCCATTTAAAATCTCCCCCCACAAGTAGTGTTCGGAGTCTGTCAAATGTTTATTATTGCCAAATTCTGTTACAAAAAAAAGACAGAAAAGAGAGTTCTGTGGCCCAGGAATATAGCTAGGCTCAGATTGTTTCGTTTTCATTTCGTGCTGGATGAATCCACATGAACGCCGCTTGTCCATCCATCCATTATTATGCTCCCCAAGGGGGAAAATGGTGTCCATGGATGCGCACATAATCACATCAGCTGTGTGTCTGATCATAGACAACTGCAAAAATATACAACATGGATACAAAAAAAACACCCACAACTCTCTCTTTTTTAGCTCTGTCTTCAACGGACCCGGAAGTTGGTCATACACATGTCTTTAGAAATACACAGAGGCTGAACGGAGAGAGAGAGAGAGAGAGAGAGAGAAGTTTGCTTGTTTGTTTGCAATACAGGTTTTTTTTTTATCATTGAGAGCCCTTGTCAGATATTCACTCAGGAGTCACAGACCTGAGTAGCAGCAACATGGCAGAACGGAAAAAAATGGGTGCAAGCCAATGTTCTGTCCTCCCGTCCTTCCTTGTGGCCTCCGGCCTGTTTCCTTTGTCACCCCCGGCCATGGGTGCCGCTAGGGGGGGGGGAGAAAAGTGTTACAGATTCTAAGGGCCCAACCACTGACAGTACTGACAGGGGCCCAAAATTTGAATCTTTCACGAGGCCCAAAATGCCCCCGGCTCTGTGAGAATGCAATACAGTTCACCCGCAGTCAATCCGGGGTGCATTTCTCGACAGCGTCGTTGCTAACCATCCTCATTCACAAAATGAGAGATTGACCACTGAAGTTATGTTTTGGCAAGATATTACAATGAAAATAACGCTGATCCTTGATGACGTCAACCCTCGCCATCGCCAGGCTGGAGGCCACAGGACGTGAGGAAGTAGCTTTGACTTGCACCCAGTGTGTGTGCATTTAACAACGTCGCGACAGCCAACCTGACACAACACACACGGCACATTCAGGCAAAAAGATAAAAACTCTCGCTCTCTCTCTTTCTCACACACAACACACACACAAACATAACACACACACACACAAAATAGCACTCACACACAAATGCACACTCACACGCACTACTGTATGACCACTGATTGTCAGTTTCTCAGGATGTTTAGGAGCGGGTGATCTCAGTCACATAATAATCTGTACCATCATCATGATCAGCAATATCATCATCATCATCACCATCATAAATCTTCGTCATGTGTTTGACAATAGTTCATCATTTCTAAAATAGTGTGCAAAAATAATCAGCATGTGCCAACAGCGACAGGCCACATGTTCTTCTCTACGTAAGAAAATAAAGGGCTTGTGACTTAGGTTAGAATCTCTAAGGGATACACTATGGACAGCGAAATTGTGTGTGTGTGTGTGTGTGTGTGTGTGTGTGTGTGTGTGTGTGTGTGTGTGTGTGTGTGTGTGTGTGTGTGTTCGCAAAAGTAAAAGTAAAAAAAAAGATGGCTCAGTCAGTAAGGCAGCTGTGTGTGTGTGTGTGTGTGTGTGTGTGTGTGTGTGTGTGTGTGTGTGTGTGTGTGTGTGTGTGTGTGTGTGTGTGTGTGTGTGTGTGTGTGTGTGTGTGTGTGTGTGTGTGTGTGTCCACTCCAGTTGGTATTCAAGGGGAGATGAGAAGCCTTCTGCGCAAGCTCTCATTCAGCGTGCAAACGCACTCGCACGCACATGCATTGAAATGCAACACAACCATGCGTTGAAATGCTTACAGACGCATGCTCAAAAGACGCCCGTACGTGACAAACAACACAGGCCCACTCAAGCATCTTCAAACGCTCACACACCAACACATTCCCACATGACAACACATGATACAAGACACACGCACACTTTTGTTAATGGTTGTCTTGAGATAGACAGACAGACACACACTAAACTATAGGCACACAAGCCCTGTGGCACAAAATCAGAAAGAAAAGCTCTTTTGGCAAAACAAAAAAACAGATGCAAAGAGACAAAGTCATAGAAAGCAGACAGACAGGCAGACAGTCAGTCAGACACAGACAGACAGGCAGACAGACAATTTGGCAGATAAGCAGATACGTAGATGCAGAGAGAGAGAGAGAGAGAGAGAGAGAGAGAGAGAGAGAGAGAGAGAGAGAGAGAGAGAGAGAGAGAAAGAGGACAGGCTGTTACAAGAGTACAGTGGGACAGAGACAGGCAGTCAGATAAACGAACAGGCAAGTAGGCTGTGAGAGAGCGAGACAGCCAGACAGCCAGACAGCCAGTCATTCGGAAAGTTGGAGGCAGGCAAGCAGGGTAATAAGGACGACACAGACATGGACATCCCCTGCAGGGTAGGACACTAGGCCTGGTGACACAGAGGAGGCCTGCAGGGGAGGACAATATCCCTGGTGACGCCCCCTCACCTCATCCGTTCTTTACAGGCAGACAGAGTTGACAAGCGGACAGGAAGACAGAGAGGCAGGCAGGCAGGCAGACAGGCAAACAGCAGGCGAAGAAGGTTAGAACACTAGCCCTGACATGGCAGTAGTTCCCAAAGCTTTTCAGCTGAGACCCCCCACCATAGTCTTAGCCTAGCCAATGGATTTCTAGCAATATTAGCGGACCAACTATTAATAGAAACCCTAGCAATATGCATTAAAGGGACACTGTGTGAGATTTTTAGTTGTTTATTTCCAGAATTCATGCTGCCCGTTCACTAATGTTACCTTTTTCATGAATACTTAACCACCACTATCAAATTCTAAGTATTCACTATGACTGGAAAAATTGCACTTTTCATACATGAAAAGGGGGATCTTCTCCATGGTCCGCCATTTTGAATTTCCAGAAATAGAATAATTTTTAGCTGCAAAAATGACTGTACTTGGGCCATACTAGAAAATATTAGTTTATTACTTCGTAAACTATCATGAAAAGGTCAAATTTGGCAATAGGCAACAGTTTCAATGAGCAGCATAGTTGCAGTACCTTTTTTGACCATTTCCTTTAGGAGTTTGTCCGGTAATATTGATAGAAATCCACGGCACAGTAAAGACATCTATTAACCATACAAGTGAATACTGCTACTTACTAAATGATGAAATAATGTTAGATGTCAACCTGTGGATTTCCAGTTTTTTTATGCAATGTCCCTTTTGTCCACGACCCCCCTTCAGT
>NC_085876.1:10729582-10737082 GCF_034702125.1 Engraulis encrasicolus
TGTGTGTGTGTGTCCTGGTGCCTTCAGTTTATTGAGGTCTGCAATGATTTGTTTCTTGGCAGAAAGTTCTGAAACTTTAGCTCCGCTCCTCGCTCCCATCTGTTCTCCTGGAGAGCGAAGAGAAGGGAGAAGAGGAGGAGGGGGATGAAGAGAAGGAAGGGGAGGAGGAGAGGAGGAGGAGGATGAAGAGGGAGCTGAAGAGAAGGAATAGGGGAGGAGGAGAGGAGGAGGAGGAGGATGAAGAGGGAGCTGAAGAGAAGGAATAGGGGAGGAGGAGAGGAGGAGGATGAAGAAAAGAGGAGTCAGAGGAGGAGGAAGAAGAGGAGGACAAGGAAAAGGAGGAAGAATATGATAGCAATAAAACGAGGAGGAGGGGGAGGAGGAGAATGAGAGGAACAGGAAGATGGGTAGAAGAAAACTGAAAGAAGGAATAGTAGCAGAAGGAGGTGAAGCAGCAATAGTGAGGAAACGGAGGAGAATTGAGTAGAAAGATAAAAAAGAGGAAGACAGGAGGAAGAGGAGGAGGAGGAGGAGGAGGGAAGAGGGCACACACCAGATGGACGCAGAGTAGTAGGCGGCTGAGTTGAGACAAGGCAAGCACTGACCGCACTGCTGTGTGTGTGTGTGTGTGTGTGTGTGTGTGTGTGTGTGTGTGTGTGTGTGTGTGTGTGTGTGTGTGTGTGTACGTACACTTTTCACACACAAACACACTGCCATGCAAAGTGTGTCACTTTGTCCAGGTGGCCCCTATTGCTGACCAACCAATCTCCACGACCAGAAGAAAAAAATCAGCGAGTAAACAGAAACCAGAAAAACAAGAAACCAAAACAATACCATCAGCGGATGTGTCAAGATACAAAATAAAAGTATTACTCATAAAAAAATAAAACCCTGAAAAAGAAATCAATAGCAAGGCTTTTTGAAAACAATGGCCCCGCATGTCGTATTGTGCAATCGCTCTTTAGGTGAACAGTCCCAGATTTTTTTTTTTTATCAAAGTACCAGAAGAGCTTTTTGAGTGTGAATGTGAAAAGAAAAGGACACCAAGAAGATACAATAGTCAAATAGACTACCTAGTCATGACCGCTTATCTTTACATTTCTCCTTAACCTACAATAAAAGATCCCAGTTTTTAAACGTCTTCCCCCAAATGGGAAACAGAACTAGGATTATAAACTCTACTCTATATCGAGTCGATTCATAATATCTCATTATATAATATACTCCATAATCTCTATTATTACAAATCCATATCTAATAATAATTAGTACCTCCAAAATTAAGGGAAAAAAAGGCATTGAGAGAAGAGATACATTGTACTAGAGAGAAAAATACATTGTACTTTTTCATATACTTAAACATTCCCAAAAAAATGCATTTCTCAAAAAGGTCATAATTTATATAAAATAACACAAATTAACAACTAAAGAAGAGAGATGTCCAGCTAGCCCAACACGTGTGGGAGCCATCAGACTGACACCATGGCAACCAATCGTACCGACACCATGGCGACGGCCTCAACCAATCGGCGGTCTCCATCGAAGGATGGCAGAACCGTACCAAGGTTCCAACGTTCCGGCAGGACCCTCCATATACCCCTGAACTCTGACCCCACACACTCCCCATCAAGCTGGAGTATTGGTGGTGGAGGCTGTCATGTCCTCCCTCCCCCATAGCACTGCATTGGAGTCAAGGCAAGCCCTTATCAATAGGAGGGGGGGGGGTATAGAGTGGAGGGTTACAAGATGGAAGGTAAGGGGGTCATCATATGTGACCCCACCCGGAAAAAGATGGGGAGACGTTGGAGATAAACCTGTGTGTGTCTGTGCGTGTGTGTGTGTGTGTGTGTGTGGTCAGACGATGTTGACCCCTGACCCGGCACCACAGGCCGCGGAGCGCTTGCTGCAGTAGGGGGGCCCCCCGGGTGCCAAGTGGCCCCCGCCGCCCAGGGCCCCGTTCTGGTAGTTGCTCTTCAGCTCCATCTGGCAGGCGGCGATGGCGGCGTTGAGCTCCACCTGCGCACGGTGCACCACGTAGAACATCAGGCCAATACTGATGACAATCTGGAGAGAGAGGTAGAGAGGTAGGGGTTAGAGAGGTAGAACACGGAGAACTTTAGGTGGACCACTGATGATACACTCTGAGAGAGAGAGAGAGAGAGAGAGAGAGAGAGAGAGAGAGAGAGAGAGAGAGAGAGAGAGAGAGAGAGAGAGAGAGAGAGAGTAGAGGAGAAGAGGAGAAGAGAGGAGAGGAGAGGAGAAGCAAGAAAAGAAGAGAGAGATATACAGAGGTGTGGAGAGATAGAACATGCAGAACATTAGGCAGGCTACTGATGTCGATCTGAAAGACAGACAGACAGACAGACAGAAAAGACTTTTAACATTTGTACCTAAATAATTTGCCTATACAATTACACTCAGTATTCCAAACAAGATAGCGAAGGAATCAGGGGCAACATAGAAAGAGGTGAAATATGGGTAAGAGGAGGAACAGTTAGATAATTCAGAGAGAAGGGGGGAGGGGTCGTGACATAATTGAGAGAGAGAGAGAGAGAGAGAGAGTGAGTGTGAGAGATGGGGGGGGTCGTGAGATAATCGAGAGACACAGAGATAGAGAGGAGTGTTACGGTATGCAAGGGTCACATATGACATGCTCCCCTCTTCTGGCCTTGGCCATTGTCAGGTCTTTATCTCGCACTATCCCATTTGTCACTGTGTGTGCGCAAGCAATTGAAGAGGTCAGAGAGGGAGAGGCAGAGAGAGAGGGATGAAAGAAAGAGATCTAGGGGGAGTGGAAGTGGTGAAAGAGGAGAGGAGGTTAATGAGGAGGGGAGTCGGAGAGGGGGAGGAATGAAGAGACAAGGTCAGTGGAGAAAAGGAGAGAGAGAGAGAGAGAGAGAGAGAGAGAGAGAGAGAGAGAGAGAGAGAGAGAGAGAGAGAGAGAGAGAGAGAAAGAGAAAGGGAGAAGAGAAAGGATAGAAAGGGCAAAAGAGGAGGGGGGCAGTGGAGGAGAGCGCGCGTGAGAGAGAGAGACAGCGAGAGCAATGCACGAAGGGCAGAGGAGGAGGGCAGTGGAAGAGAGTGAGAGAGTGCGAGAGGAGAGAGAGAGCAATGAACGAAGGGCAGAGGAGGAGGGAGAGGAGTGATAAAGCGATGGAAGAGGGAGAGCATGCTTCAGTAATAGAGGGTCACATGACCTCCACATTACTCTTCCACACACACAGTCTCTCTCTCTCTCTCTCTTTCACACACAGTCTCTCTCTCTCTCTCTCTCTCTCTCTCTCTCTCTCTCTCTCTCTCTCTCTCTCTTTCACACACAGTCTCTCTCTCTCTCTCTCTTTCACACACAGTCTCTCTCTCTCTTTCACACACAGTCTCTCTCTCTCTTTCACACAGAGTCTCTCTCTCTCTCTCTCTTTCTATCTCGTGCGTGCACATATACACTCTCACTCGGTTTCACACACACAAATGCTCGCTCACGCTCTTTCTCTCTCGCACGCACACGCACACCTAGAGGTCACATTACGTCTACATTACTCCACTACCCCTTTTACCTTGACACCTTGCTGAACACACACTTAACAACAAAAACACAGCTGCTCTCTCTCTCGCTCTCACTCTTTCTCTCTTTCTCAAAAACACACGCACGCACACACACACACACACACACACACACACCACACACACACACACACCTACCTAGAAAGCTGGTGCCATGTCTTGCACACATAAGCAAAGTAAGTGGGTCACATAAGCTTACATAATCACACACACACACACGCGCACACACACGCGCGCACACACACACAAACACACCTGAAGATAAAGTACCTGCTGATGCTTAGCGTGCGCGCGCACACACACACACACACACACACACACACACACACACACACACACACACACACACATACAGAATGAATATTAAGTATCCGCTGACGCACGCACGCACGCACGCACGCACGCACACACGCACACGCACACGCACGCACACACGCACACACGCACACACGCACACACGCACACACACACACACACACACACACACGTAAACCCACCTGCAGGCTGAATACGAAGTAGCCGCTGACACTCTGCTCGGCGATGACGTCCTCCATGGTGCGCAGTGTGGTGCCCAGGTAGGAGTTGAGGAGCTGGGTGGGGAGCAGGCCCACGGAGGAGGCCACCAGGTAGTTGGGCAAGGACACGTCTGTGATCTGTGGAGGGAGAGGGAGAGAGAGAGAGAGAGATATGGGATGAGATTTAGGGCAACATTACTTTGGAAGACTCATGTTCCAATACATACTCTCAGAGGAGGCCACTATTAGCGCGTTCAGGCCGACTGAGAACCGTGCTGGAGCCCGTTCCCGCACCTAATCGCGAACCGGCCGTCGAGTTCACGCCACAGATATTTGTGTTCGCGAACCGAAAAGTTTGTTCGCAATGCGAACCGCAAAATACTACGTTTTTCTCCGCGAACCGTGACGACAGCGTGCCCGTCAGCAGGTCCATCCGGGTAACGCAGTCACATGCGGGAAAAGTTCAGGTTCGCAGATAAGCACTTTAGTGCTGAACGTAACTGGTGCGGGCACCGGCTCCAGCTCCATTCTGGTCGGCCTGAAAGCCCTGTAGGTGTCAACATGACACCATGACAAGAAAGGGCCTCTGCACATCGACTCCGCCAAAGTTCGATTCCATTGTTGTCCATACAACCCCTGTCTGCGGACATTCGTGGATGTCGGCAAGGGATTAGAGGCGAGTTCTATTTTGTCGGAGCCGGCCAATGACTTTCCATGCTATGTTCGTGTGAAATTGGGTTTGGGGTTCAGAATTGTGTCGGAAGCGAAAGCGCTCAGCAGTGCTGTCGGAGCCAATGTGCGGAGGCCCTAAGTAAGATAACACGCCGATTTGAAGCGGCTATCGCGCTCGTGCACTACGCCTTTGCAAATGAACGCATAGCTCTACAACTCCCTGTGACAGCATCTCCCAACAACTCCCTGTTAGGTTTAAAGGGACACTGTGCAGGAAATGGTCAAAAAAGTGCAACTATGCTGCTTATTGAAATTGGGCTGCCTATTGCCAAATTTGATCTTTACATGAAGTTTTACTAAGTATTAAACAATCATTTTCTAGTATGGTCAAAGATAGGGGTGGTACGGTTCACAAAAGTCACGGTTCGGTCCATATCACGGTTTCAAGGTCACGGTTTTCGATTTGGTACGGTTCTGTTTTTTTTTTTAAATAAAATGTATTATGCACTGGAAATGTATAATATAAAAATTAGAATGAAAATGTAAGCTTATCATGGGTATGTTGAATTTGACTTAATTTAACCCAACAAGGTGAAGTTACTGAAAGAGGAAAGATATCAATGATTTTAACATGCTTCCATTTATTTCACAAAAAGGGAGAACTAAGTCCTAACTTTTAAGTTGACAAATATTCAAATATTACATGCTATAACACATTTGACGTGTAAAAATAAAACAGCTACACTCCTGTAGGCAATGGGACCATTAGGTCAGTGCAGTATGACTATTTTGGTTAATGACACACTGAGAACGAATTGTACTTTTATTTTGATACCGCTTTCTGCGAGTTTTGCGCTTATGAATCAGTTGCTTCCTATCATGAAACTGCCGGCCGTGAGAAGCATAGAAGTAAAATCAGAAGTCAAATTCAATTTTAAGTGAACAAGTGATAGGGTTATGTTATGTTAAAATGTGAAAGTTAAGGTAACAAATAATTTTAAAAGATCGTTTTTTTTAGAAGTGTATGCACAAGAATGTTTCACAAAATTCCTGTGAATCTGAGCCTTTTAAAACAGTCAAATTTTATTTTGGTTATAGTGTTAAACATCAATGTTAACTAGGCAACAGCACAAAGTTCCCTTCATTCCATCACAGTTTAACTGGCTACATATAATTAGACCTACAGTTGATTCTAGTTAAGGACAGCGCAGTGAATCTGATGGATTTGTTCAATTATCTCGCATTCTGGCGTCTGGAATCCACATTCAAAGCCACGTGGATATAGCCTACACTAGGCTACTGTAACGTAAGTCATAGTCTACTTTGTTCTGCTAATCTGTCATTTTTTGTAAATTCAAGTTCATTTTAATTTAAATTGGTCAGATTAAAGGCTGCGGGCAGTCACTTGCGCTAACGTGGAGAGAGAGGGGGGAGAGGCTGACGCTGCTGACCGACCTGCACTTGCGCAGGCTACTGTAGCCTAGTCAGCTGGCGCATTACATTATGCCTTTCAGTTGGCTGATAGAAATCAGTCTTTCCACACTCAATATCCTACGTAGTCTTTGTGTTTTATGCTTGTAAAAGTAGTAGGATTTTAATAGCGTCGTCCGCCGGTGGTCACTCTATTTTTTTTTTTTTTGAAACCGTGGGCACCGTGCGGTTGCGCACTACCCCGTTCCTTGACATGCAAACCGTACGGTTTCGGTTTGCAACGCAAACCGTACCATGCCTAGTCCAAGTACAGTCATTTTTGCAGCTAAAAATGGCTATTTTTGGAAATTCAAAATGGCGGACCATGGAGAAGATCCCCCTTTACATGTATGAAAAGTGCAATTTTTCCAGTCATAATGAAAACTTAGAATTTGATGCTGGTGGTAAGTATTCATGAAAAAGGTAACATTAGTGAATGGGCAGCATGAATTCTGAAAATAAACAACTACAAATCTCACACAGTGTCCCTTTAAGGATGGATGTGGTCTGGGCACAATTGCCCAACAATGTTGCCAATGCCTTGCTCATTTTGCTGTTCTTCACAAAAATAAAGCAGCAGAAACATTGCTTTACTGACAGGTTAGGGTTAGACATGGTTTTGGTCAGCGCTTTACTGCTGCGTTTGAGGAGCATGACCTAACTTGAAAAGGTGTCGCACCACAACGCGAGACATATACAGCCTATACATGATGCCAGTCTGACTAGGTAGTTGCACAAAGACACGTCTGTGATCTACGAACACAAGGCGGACGTGGTTTAGGACGCATGAGGAAGATATTAGTTTGTCCAACAGAGAACATCAGCACGCCCACTGAGGAGGTCACAAGATAGTTGGACAAGGACACGACTGTGATCTATGGAGACAGGAAGTGGTTTAGGATGTATGATCATCAGATAGCATCAGTTAGTCCAACAGAACACAAGGAAGTAATATCAGTACGCCCACTGAGGCGGCCACAAGGTAGTTGAACAAAGATACATCTGTGATCTATGGAGACAGACAGGATGAGAATTAGGACGCGTGATCTTGGGAAGACTTTTTAATTGTTCCAATACAATACCATGTAATCCCAGCAGGCAACATGGGTTTTCTACAGAGTAAAGAGGATGTGGTTTAGGAACCATGCTCTTCATAAAGATAACATCAGTCTGTGGAATACATCTGAGCAAGCCCACTGAGTAGGCCAATAGGCAGCTGCCGGGCAAGGAGACAGAGGGGAGAGGATGAGATTTAGGACACATGATCTTGGGAAGGCGTTGTT
>NC_085876.1:10747082-10749582 GCF_034702125.1 Engraulis encrasicolus
TCATTTAATCCATGCAATTAGCTGTAGTTGCACCACCCTGACGTGGGCTACCACTTAACAGTCATTGACTCTTGTACAGTGGCATTTGATAAACAAGTGAGGATCCGGCCTCTGATAGTTCCCCTGCTAATGTAATTAGGGTCCAAGTTCCATTCACGATTTTGGTTCAACTGCCAAATAATAATTATTTTATGGCATTATCTGGATAGAGCTCTGCTCCGAGGGTGCTATAATTGGGCGTGTAACTTTGGTGTGTGTGTGTGTGTGTGTGTGTGTGTGTGTGTGTGTGTGTGTGTGTGTGTGTGTGTGTGTGTGTGTGTGTGTGTGTGTGTGTGTGTGTGTGTGTGTTTGTGTGTGGGTGTGAATGGGCATCTGCTCACAACCATAACTTAATAGACAACCTACTAATCCAATTTACTTCAGAGTTTAACACTGAGGGAGACATTCACCACTCACCACTGCTGCTGTGCGACCGAGCACTGAACACAAGAATTGCTCTTTGGCACTCTGAGGTCCCATATTGACATTTATGGTGAGCAAGCCTGAAAAGATGTCCTTATATGCCACCAGAGAATAGGGCAAGACGTTAAACGATAAAAAAATCAATTTCACCTGCAACAATACGCTTATTGCAGCCAAGCATTTAGGTCAGATGGCAATTCTGCTTAGGCTTTCAGATTTTGATGCTTGCCTCTGGAGGATGCTAAAAAGAATGGCTATGCCGTGTTTTAAGTACAAACAATCTTTCACACCTATAGCTAGCCTAGAAATCTAGACGCCCCTAGCGACCGCAAATTGAATTTGCTCCCGGGGGCAGCTTTTTGCTGTACGGGTCTGGCTGCGCTAGGCTAACCTATAGCGCCTTTACAGATAGGGGAGAGAGGAAACCAGCTTCAACAAAGGTGGAGGCCCTGTGGAACAGTGCACTAAGTAAGACAGTCTTACTTAGCGCACTGTTCCACAAGGCCTCCATCTTTCTATGTATGTGGTCTATGGTCTTACTAAGACCCCACATACCTATGGACCTACAAGCCCATGGGGACAGGAGTTCAAGTGTGGGCCTGGGTCATGTCCCAACCCTGCCCAATCCCTCCCACTCTCTTCCTGTCATACTCTCAAATGTCCTATCTTCAACAAAGACACAAAGAGCCCTTTTGAAAAAAAAATGGCAAGACGAGCCAAAGGAGCGCAGTCGCCCGAGAAGTCTTAATTAGTTTACTTTGATAACGCATGGTTTCGGCTGAGCCGAGCCAAGAACTCAACACATGAGAGAGAAAGCAAGACAAGTGCCGCCCCTTCAACTCCCAATCAAAACACATTTCTGGATGCAGTTAAGAGAAGTATAAAGTAAACTGAGATTTATAAAAAAAGAAAGATGTCCTCTCTTTCATCTGTATGTAATAAATGTTTTGGACCACATTCATAAAACATGCACGAGTATCCGCCCCAGGCCATCCTCAGTGCCTAGAGAATTGTTTTGATCGTCAAAGCTAGTTTATTCTACAAACCACCAAACATGAAATGAGGGGGGGGAAATAAGACATAGGGCACACTTGAAAATCATTATAGATGCTGCACTGTACGGAATCACTGTGCACTTCTACAGCCCATCCAAAGAGTTCAGTTGGACTCGCTGAAACTTGATAGGTGAGATATTACAACTTCTTAGCCTAGTAAACTAGAGGAGCCCAAATAGCGGAAAAGAAATGGCCCTGGTCCTTATAAGACTGCCGCAACGGACACCAATCCGGGCCCACCGATTACAAAGCGAGGCCCATTTGAATCTGGGTTACACATGGGTTGGTCTGTTCTGATTCTTCCTGAATGCACACACAGCCAGGGATCCCAAAATGCTAAATGGCAAGGTGTTTAACATTGGAAGTTGCATTGGACCACTGTGGTGCATGGTTAAAACCTGTTTTCTAGACGGCTGGATGTTATACCGGTTTCTGTGGTTTCTGTACCTTTTTTGTTTGTGTAGTGAAGACTACGGTATGTGCTGTGAGTGTCACAATGATGGGAGTTGGAGTTTCCCAGTTGGGTTTTTCGACTTTTGCACTCAGGTAGGGTGCTGATACTTGGGATTCTTTCAGTTGGCATCAGGGTGCCTGATGGGAGGTATCAAGCAAATTAAAGATGGTCACTTGGGGAGCTTCTAAGGAATCATGCGAATTGACATGGAACGATCCATCTTTGTAGTGGCTTTGGCAGGACAGACGAGACGGCAGAATGGCTATGGCCTACGAAGACAGATTGCCTCTGCCCTCACAGCCGTCAGCTATCTGAACCGTGCCATTCCAGACCAATGTTTTCATGCGTTAGTCTGACTTGCCAGGGTCATAACTCCTAGCTTTCCATTCATCATCCACAAACTGATTTAACTCCTCAGCTAAGGAGTGAAAAGTCTTTTAAACTCCAAAGGAGAAGTCCAGTTGCTGAATTCGACTCAAGGCCTTTGGATAACATCTTCAGGCACATAGTCTATGGCCTAAATTTTACC
>NC_085876.1:10754582-10762082 GCF_034702125.1 Engraulis encrasicolus
AAACGATTAGGCCTATTGGCACTAGGCGGCTATACTCACCGAGAACACGGCGTTCTGAAGGCCGAACGGTATCGGGGTGAGTCTCGCTAAGGCCACAATTTTAAGTCCGCTGCCCCCTTCCACAACCCGTATGACGGCGCTGAGCTGTTCGTTGCCCCCGACCTTCTGGAGCACCCAGTCCGACAGCATGCGCTTGCACACGGCGTGCGCCACAAACGTCCCGATCAGCACCCCGACCATCACCAGGCCCATGCCCAACACGAAGCCGTACAGGTAGCCCGCGGCCACGTTCAGTACGATGTAGCCCCAGCCGCACGGGAAAGACACGATGATGAGACCGACGATGAAGAGCATCGCCCCCACCAGACTGTCCAAGCTCTCCACCCATAGGAGCAGGTCCTTGAGGTACTGGCGCACCAGGGCCACGGACGAGAAGCACACGGCGGTGAGGATGCAGGCCAGGAGAGCGCTCTTGAAGCAACAGGTGGTGATACAGCACGGGTGTCTGAACTCCCCCGCCGTGGACGTGTAGGTCTGCCCGGGTCCATCGCCCTCCAGATCAGCCTCCGACTTGCTCCCGGTTGTGCCGCCCCGCTCATCGAAGGCGTTGCATATAAGGATGTCTATCTTATCACAGTCTATCGCCTCGGGCCCGGTGGTCCTTTGCAGCCAGCGACTGAGCTGGACCTGACCCTTGCCCACCGCATGTTTCACAGACTTCACCAAAAACTGCAGGCTCGCTGGTCCAGGCGGGCTCCACATGGTTGCCCTCCCCGACGCGCCTGACGTGCTGGAGCCGCGCAGATTCCGTGGGGCCCCGGGTACCAAGTTGATGTCAGCCCCTTGCGAAGAGAGAACTTGTGATGCAGAGGCTCCGTTGTCACGGTTGAATAGAAAAACAAATCGAATCACCAAAAGTAGTTTATGTCCCCATCAACGTCGCTACGGGTGAAACCGTGGAACCCCAGAGGGCAAAAAATACCCGATATTCAGCACTGCTCCACGGTCAGTTGGTAGTTGACATCACGCAATTACAGACCCTAACGGATCTGTATTTATCTAGGAAATACGGTTTTAGGTGCTGACCAAATCGAAGACCCGTATTCCAAGTGTTCTTGCTGCGTCTTGCTGGGCAGCGCCATTCTTACTTACAGCTAGAGCGGTTAGCCAGCACCAGTACAGCGATGACAGAAAAACGTCGAGCAAATACGCACAGAAGACCAGTGTGTTGGGTGTCAGTTATGCAGCCTGAGATATGCACGCTGACTTAGATGACACGTCACACGCCCCCTTGAAGCAAATTGGCCAAAATCACATCAGCGATGACTCCAACTTTTACGACTCGGAGATAATCATAAATCAGTGCCGTGTTATCGTCACTCCTCTTCACTCCGCTCCCCAAGTCGCGTTATCCATTCCAACGTGTCAACACCCCCTCAGCACAGCTCCTTGTTCTTTCTAAACGAGCACACGAGATGACGGTTGTTCTTCTCCAGTGGAGCGCTGAGCTTTTTCCTCCAGCCAAATCTCTGTTTGCCTACAGTGGGCAGCCACCGATGTTGACGCTAACGTTTTTCATACACTCTGTTTGTTTCCCACAATGCCCAGTACTCCTAGCACGTGATCCACGTCGCAGTACATGTGATCCGCAGCATCGCGAGGCTAGGAGTGCATCCCAATATGTGTCCTTGCCTCCTCCACTTGCCTCCTCCACTTGCTTCTCGTCATGATGACATCACTGACAACAGCATTACATTTCAATATCTTGCAAAAGCTCAATTGTAAAGTCTTTTTCTCATTTGCAATTGGGATGGTGAATGAAAAACAGTCCCTCAAAAGTTGTTGTGGCGAGGCTGACAGCCGGGAAACTTTATCGTTTTCTCCACGGAGGAGGGGCAAGGAGGCGGGACGAGGAGACAAGCACAAGTGGAGGAGGCAAGGTCACATATTGGGATGCAACCTAGAACTCCAGACGGACCAAGCGACAGAGGCTGAGCGCAAAACTGGCTTCAGATATTTTTTTGGGAAAAATTATACCGTCTCTGGCGACACCTCATGCTGAGAATTGAAACCCTGCAGCAACGCAGTATAAATAATAATAAAAAAACGTATATTAAAACATTGGTGGTGGTAGATATGAAGAGGCTAAAAAAGAAATGTCTGCTGTTAAGGATGAATACATGGTGCGCTTGTTATTAAAGAAACGTATTATTATTATTATTATTATTATTATTATTATTATTATTATTATTATTATTATTATTCAATTGTTTTAGGGCACTTGTGCTTTTCTAGCTTATCCAAAAGTCATGTTTGAGGCATTTCACTTCAAGTCCATATTGGAGCCTGGACCCATGCATTAGGGTCATCATGTTTTTTGTAACACACCAGCATGGATGATGCAAGCGCCCGAGATAACAGCAAGGTTTCAGCATGGCCTATCTAATCATGTTCACAACCCCAACATTATGTAACAGTAGCAAATGTACAGATGAATGGCCTATCCGGAATAAACTTTGCTTCTTTTACTGATTATGTCCTTGATAGCTCAAGTGAAAACAAATCGACATTTTTGTACGGACACTTTGTGTGACATTACTGTGGTAAAACGATAGGCCTAAAAGTTATGATAATAGCTCAGTTCATGAATATGCATTATAGAATAACTGGGAGTCTACAAAGAAGCTAACAGTGCTTTCATGTGCTCTGGGAATTACCAAACGCCGACATGGGAAGCACACATGAACGCCCTCCTTATTGCATTTTCCACCGGACAACTTGTACAATTTAAAATATATGTAGCCTATAATAGGCCTACGAGTTGCCCAGAATGGATGATCTACTTCCCAGAGCACATGAAAGGCACATGAAAGGCAACAAGGTTTTTAATAGTCAATATATTCTGGCCCTATGGTAGGCCTACTCTTTGGTGGACGTGTATCTCAAAACTGAGCTGGTGTTTTGTTGTCATCAGCATGCTCATGTATTGTAGACCTAAAGTATTACTAAAAATGTAATTTATCAAAACACTAATTGAAAAAGACAAATGTAGGCCTCTTATGTATCATGATAACGTATAATTGATTAAGATTCGTACACAGAGCCTAAATAGACAACGTTGTTGCTATATCTCAATAAACGATTAATTCATGTCATAAAGCTATTGTCACAGTCCAGCCGCCACTAGATGGAGGTAAAGTATAGTTGTGTGACTCAAAAGTTGTTTCACTCCAAGGATACCCGTAGAAATATGCCAAATTATGGATTTCGAGACCAATTGCAATGCAAACATAGGTGCATTACCTATTCCTAACCCCTCTGCACAGGCCAAAGTGGACAGTCTTGTTGCATGTTGGTCAGAAAATAAATGCATCTGTGATATTGCCAAGACAGTCCAGTAGTGAAGTAATAAGTAATATTTTGCATATGCCTACTATGCCTTGTAATGTTACTGGAAATGTTGAGCACCCTAAGAAAAAGCCCTAATGTATCACGGACATTCTTGAAGTCTAATCCAACTGATGCCCTTATTAAGATGTTTGGATGAGGAATTCGGGTGATGCGATGGCCATCAAAGATTTACAAGGAATATGAATTACGCACGCACGGCACACAAAGCCCTTGCCATGCCAACAGCGTCACGGATGCGTCTGGGGCTCGTGTAGTGTAGCGCAGCAAAAGAGCGCGGTTTGGCACGCGCCAGTTCCATCAGTGGCACGAGCCTATCCTCCACCTGCAGTGTGCGACGTTGTCCTCTGAAAATTGGTGTGCGCGTTCACCGACTTTTGGAACGCTCTTTCTTACATAGTCTCATAACGTTTGTTTAACTACTCGTTGCTCGACTGTGCTGTTCAAGTCCCTCAGTTTATCTCGGATTTTTTGAAGACATGGATTGTTCTGAAGAGGTTCAGTCACTCTCGGATGAGGCGAGCACTCCGACAGAGTTGAAGAAAGGGATGTCCATATTTCTTGACGTGAGTCACGTTTGTCAAAGCATTGATGAGATAAAGCATTTTATCTAACCATGTGTTTTGTTTAAAAATGTAGGCTATAATAAACTGTCCATGCAAGGAATTTTGTGCGTAAAAGTCGTTGTTGAAATGATATTGACTGATTGATTAGTGAGGTAACAAAAATGTAACAACAACCTTGGCTGAAATGTTTCTAATGCTTCGAAATGCAGCTAGAAAGAAACTTCTCTCTCCAATATAAATGCATTAAAGTGTAAAATGAGACACCAGTCCTCTGATTTCAACAAGTGCCATAGACGCCGATG
Organism: Engraulis encrasicolus; assembly: GCF_034702125.1. Classification (NCBI taxonomy): domain Eukaryota; kingdom Metazoa; phylum Chordata; class Actinopteri; order Clupeiformes; family Engraulidae; genus Engraulis; species Engraulis encrasicolus. The sequence goes on from NC_085876.1 coordinate 10,758,859, forward strand.
GATGTAGCGCGCGCGCGAACACACACACACACACACACACACACACACTGACAGAATTAGCATGCGTGAGAAGCGCCGTCGGAAAACCAAGCTTTTTGATAGCAAGAATTAATTTGACAGCGGTGGCCTTTTTGTCTGTGGTGCCCAGCGCACCAGGACGCATAACGATGCTCTTAAGTGGACACAGCTGGTTTCGGTAGTAATGCATTCTATCTGAATAAGCTGCACTCCCCTTGTAATTTCTGTATCTTAGGCAACATGCCTTATTATTTATATTTTCTAGAAATAGATATAGCAATAGATATAGAAATAGCAATAGATGTCCAAGTTGTGATGCATGTTATTGTAATTACATTGTGTAGCTTACCTGTATTTTCTGGGATCAATAACGCATCTTTGTACTGCGGAGTGCGGCGATTTAACATCTTCTAGTGGTGTATTTTGTCCCAGAGCAGGCCTACTCTTTTCGTGTTGAGATAAGTTAACACATAATTTTTATATTTGGACTGAGCGAGAGAGAGAGAGAGAGCGAGCGAGAGCTCAGACTGATTGTACCAACTGTTGCATGCACCATGAAGCATCCAATACCTCTCTCGGATTTACTCTACAGTGCACACCACCTAGACAACTTCAGCTATGAAAGACAAGTCAACAGACTAGATAAGCTAAACATCATACTGTGTAATATGTTGCAACATGAACAGATGACTATTGTGAGCTATGAAGAGATATGTGAAATTAGACTTACATATGAAACCATTTGAATAAAGAGTTTTATGTGTAGCCTACGCTTTGAAGTATGGGCTTCTTGGTGAGATATGCCTGTTGCATATTGATAAGTTTTAACATTTCATACATTTGATATAAAGGTCAACATTTCTGCCACCTTCACGGTGTCTATCAATATTTTTCTCAGTCAGTCTGGCCTTTTTTTGCCCGTTTGATAAATTATTTATACCGTTTGGAAATGCTCAGTGTCTCTCACTCTGTATGTTTATACCCTTCCCCTCTCACGCACGCATGTGTGCACACACACACACACACACACACACACACACACACACACACACACACACACACACACACACACACACACACACACACACACACACACACACACACACACACACACACACAAATATAGCATACACAAACTCTCACACTCACGGTGTATTTCTTTTTATTTCAGATACTGAGGAGAGCGGATAAAAATGGTACGTACTTCACTGTCAGCCTTGTGTCTGTCGCTTTTTCTTGTCCCTGACCATCTACATGTACATATATGGCATAGGTAACACACACACACACACACACACACACACACACACACACACACACACACACACACACACACACAGGACATACACTCACTAACACACACAGAACATACACTCACTCACACACACATAACGTACACTTTCACTCACTCAGTACAACCCCTACAGCCACCCACACCTGCCCAAACACACACACACACACACACACACACACACACACACACACACACACACACACACACACACACACACGCACGCACACACTATATTGAACACATACCCACACATACAAACTTTCATGAACACACCACAAACACACACATACAGTACACACTCCAAATGTACACCCACAAACATGCACATTGACCCCCACTACACACACACACACACACACACACACACACACACACACACACACACACACACACACACACACACACACACACACACACACACACACACACACACACACACACACACACTGAGATACTGGACAGAGGGCGTGTACACACACACACACACTCGATGAGAGAGTCTCGGTGCTCCCCAATGCAGTCTGCAATGTGATCAGTGCCTTCAAAGGCTGGCGCTGGGTTGTCATGACGACAGCAGGCTGGCCAAGGCAGCGGTCCCTGAGGCAGCCCATCTGTGATCACGCTTTTAGCGCCACTCTGGACAACAACAACAACACAACTACACTGCACACACGAAGTAGCAGTAGGCCTACTACACACAACTAGGCATACTCACTAGCAACACATAGCTACTACAGACTTACTACACATAAATAGTAACACAAATACATGCTTACTACACATATATGTGTGAACTAGTAACACTGTTAGCGCCACTCTGGACAACAACAACACAACTACACTGCACTCTTATTGCACACACTAAATAATAGTATGCGTACACACAACAAAGCATACTCCCTTTTGACACAACAACAACAACAACAACAACACACAGCTACTACACACTTACTACACGCCTACACATAGTAACACAAATGCATGCTTACTTATAACAGATATCATGTGTCTACACAACTCCATGTTTACTACACACAGTAGGACCATAGTAAGCCACATATGTGTTGCTTTTAACGCTCTGGAGAACGACAACAGCACAACTACTTATGGCAGTAGTACATAAGTGTTGCTTTCAGCACCCCTCTAGACCAGTGTTTCTTAACAGGGGTGCCGGGGCCCCCTGGGGTGCCGCAGGCCCCCCTCAGGGGTGCCGAGGAAAAGTGGCTGATAAATAAATTATGTAATATAAAACATATTTGTCTAAATTGATAAGTTAATGCTAGTCAGTGGAATCTTTCATCTGCCATTTACACACAATAAAGTAAATCTAGGTCACACCAGTAAGCTGCAACTTCGAATGTAGGTCGTGTGACCAAATATGTTACTTTTCTAAGCTTGTGTGGTATCGGATGCGATGCCATGTTACTGCTTGTTGGTTTGGAGTGCCTTGACATTTTTCATGAATTGAAAGGGTGCCTCGCCTAAAAGAAGGTTGAGAAACACTTCTCTAGACAACTGTCCTACCAAACATCTACCTGTATGTAAGTTAGATATAATGTAGAGCTATCTAACATCACCAGACAATACAGTTGAAGATATTAACCAAACAACAATCAGCAGAGTTGTATTTACGGTTATGATGAAGTGGTTTTCCCCAACAGATATTGAAATAATTTAGCCATGTTCAAAACCAGGAATATAGAAGACCTCCGCACAACACACACACACACACACAGACACACACACACACACACACACACACACACACACACACACACACACACACACACACACACACACACACACACACACACACACACACAAGAAAAAAAGCACCAATACACTTTTATTATGTGTCGCATCAAATTACAAAACACTATTGGTTTAGGGTTGAGTTTCTCAACGGGGGCAG
>NC_085876.1:10767082-10774582 GCF_034702125.1 Engraulis encrasicolus
CGTGTGCACGTGTGTGTGTGTGTGTGTGTGTGTGTGTGTGTGTGTGTGTGTGTGTGTATGTGTCTGTGTCTGTGTCTGTGTCTGTGTGTGTGTGTGCGCATGTGTGTGTGTGTGCGGGTGTGTGTGAGACGAAGCAGAGGGGCTTTACACATAAGCTGAACCACTGCACCCATATGAAAAAGTCTTATTAAAAACGCATATGGATTATATCTGTTCCATAAGAATATTATAATATTATATTACATACAAGGCACAAACCCACATATACAAATCTAACTATTTTTTTATTCATTTTCAGTAATATATGCCATACACGATTTATGTTACTATGGGCTTATATATTTCGTATAAGTAAAAAGATTGGAAAATAGTGCTGTTTTTGGATGAATGCCAATCAGATGTGTGCTGTATTTGTGCCATGTTGTTGTATATGTTACAGTAGGCCCTATGTGTATGCCATATTTAAAGGTGCACCATGCAATATTTGTTGTGGCTTATTTCCAGCTAGGGTGACCACCTGCTAATAAGTCCAAGGGGAGACAAGGGGTATGCTTCGGAGGGACAATGTGGGACAGACAACCCCCCCCCCCCCCCCCCACACACACACACACACACACACACATACACACATTTGTCTTTAGGCAATATAGGCCTATATATAATCAAAGTGACAGTCAAGAAAGACAAATAAAAAATCATGAGTGAAGTTCTTCGTCAGGTTGTTTTTTTTTCCGGGAAGCTTATTTAGACTGTCTAGGCCTGTGTTATATACAAATATTACATTTAAAGTCTCATGCTTCATATGACAAATGTGCAGAATTCATATAAATATTGGTGTCAGAAACTGTTTAAGAAATGTACAAATTAAATCAGGTTTGCATATAATTAAATGTATAAACGTTATAAAATTTATATACGAATATTACATTTCAAGTTGTAAACTTCATATAAACTTAATATAGGAAGTCTGTAAAATCCAACTACGGAACATGTACGGAACATACGTGTGATGGAGTGATCATCACTAGGGTTGTGGGTGTGTTCTGACTAACATGCCAACAAGCCTGGCTCTTTGGTGTAGCGGTCAGAGCCCCGGTTTACTACCCCAGAAGGTCTGGGTTCAAGTCCCAGCTGGGCAACTCTACTCCCCTTCGCTATGAATGGTGTCAGAAGTGGGATGGTACCGTGAGGCCATCGGAAGCGTACCCATGGTGTGTGTGAGCCGTAATTCCATGTGAGGGACCCCCAGGATTGGTTACCCCCGTGTGAGGGACCTCAGTGATAGGTGAAGCATTGATGATGGGGCACATTGGATGGGAGAAGCATGATGGGCAGTTGCGTGAGGGACACCATGAGTGTGTGAAGCGCACGCATGCGCTCCCCGAAGGGGAAGGCAATGTGATGGAGTGACCATCACTAGGGTTGTGGGTGTGTTCTGACTAACATGCCAACGAGCCTGGCTCTTTGGTGTAGCGGTCAGAGTCCCACACGTAAATTGAATAAGACTTCAATATGATTTTAACATAAAACGTGCATTATTTCTATAGGAATATAGTAGTTTTCTCCTATGTTTTAGTCAATATAATTTAGTATTATGCATTGTTGGCATGTCAAACTCTTATAAGAATTTATACTGCATGCAGTCATGTTATATGGCATGCGTATAAGTTCCATATAGTATTTCTTTTCGAAAAGGGGCCATAATCGACTATCATGATAGACATATATTAGAAAACGTATAAGTGACTCTTGCAAATCTGGCACATTTTTTCTATACGATTTCATGTAAGGAACATGCATGTTTGCAGTATATGAATCATATAATTCTTTTTCATATGGGCAGGTAACACCAGCAGTTGTATGACATCATCAAAGCCCAACAGCAGCATACGTATGACATCATCAAAGGGCTCCAGTTGTCTTCCACCTGGAGTGCATCTTAATATGCGACCTTGCCTCCTCCACTTGCCTCCTCCACTTGCTTCTCGTCATGATGACAGCACTGACAACAGCATTATATTTCAATATCTTGCAAAAGCTCAATTGTAGAGTCTTTTTCTCATTTGCAATTGGGATGGTGAATGAAAAACAGTCCCTCAAAAGTTGTTGCTAGGCTGACAGCTGGGAAACTTTATAGTTTTCTCCACGGAGGAGGGGCCAGGAGGCGGGACGAGGAGACAAGCGCAAGTGGAGGAGGCAAGGTCGCATATTAAGACGCACTCCTGGACTTCTGTACGAGGGGTTGTTATGGGATTAGAGCAGACATCTCTTTGGCTTCTTACAGCAACATGATAGGACTAGTAAGCTTCCAGTCCTAAAGTCAGGGTTGAATTTGGGTTAAAAGTATCACAGCTGTACTAATGCTGTACTACTGTAGTTGTTAAATAAATTACTTGGTTATTTGGAGAAATCCTCCTGCTGTCCACAGAGTGTGTCTTACTGAATGTACTCGACTTCGGTTACTGACAAGTCAAGGATAGCTTGAGTATCACAGTTGCTTGTTGAAATAGACCAGAAAACTCTTTTGAACTTGCAGCTTCGCACACTCATTTGGATTCATTAATCCGTTCCTTCATTGGCATGATGACGTTTCAACCTTGCGGTCATCCAAGACCACAGGGTCGAAACGTCATCATGCCAATGAATTATTAAAACGGAAAAAAGAGGCCCTGTCGTGGCCAACCGGTAGGGCACTCGCCTGCCATGCGCCTGACCCGGGTTCGATTCCCGGCCCGGGTCCTTTGCCGACCCCTCCCCGTCTCTCTCCCAATTCGCTTCCTGTCCACCTCTCACACTGTCCAATCATATAAAGTTGTAAAAGACCAAAAAAATCTTTAAAAAGAACTTAAAGAAGAAATAATCCAAAGGAGAGTGTGAACCTTTTTTAAGTAATTTTTTTTGTTCAGCACCAGGGATTCAGTAGTCACAAATGATCAGGAAATTCCCTTGCGCCAGAATCGAACCCCCAACAGTACGCTGCCTTAACCGTTTGAGTCACAGCCAAGGCTGATGTTTTTCCACTATGGGACCTGCATCGTTCCATCACTTCAAAAAGATTCCTTTCAAAAGGATCAGCGTTGCAGTACACTCCGCTGTGTGTGTTTTTGATGTGATTCAGCCTGCAAAGGAAGCTGTATTGTGTGCTTTTAGCACATAGACTAGCGTGTTGTGTTCCTCATACAGCAACTCCCTAGAGAGATGGGCCTGTTCTCTGGAAGCCCTCAAGGTTGAAGAGGAAGAGTGCAGGCATTCAGACTTGTTCTACCGTCTTTTCTATAGACACATCTCACACACCCACCCACACACACACACACACACACACACACACACACACACACACACACACACACACGCACGCACACACACAAGCTCTCTCTCTCTTACAGATACACACACACACACACACACACACACACACACACACACACACACACACACACACACACACACACACACACACACACACACACACACACCCTACTGATGCTCTGAGGCAGTGGTGGCATTTGTCTACCCCTCACACTGTGTGTGTGTGTGTGTGTGTGTGTGTGTGTGTGTGTGTGTGTGTGTGTGTGTGTGTGTGTGTGTGTGTGTGTGTGTGTGTGTGTGTGTGTGTGTGTGTGTGTGAGAGTGTGTTGTGTGTGTGGGTGTTATCTAAACATGTACGGAATGATGCACAGTTTGTGCCACTTAACTGATTAGATTGCTGTTATCCTTGTTTTGTTCTTGTCATTCTTACAGTATGCTCTTGTACAGTATGCTCTTATTTCATTTCCCTGTCATTTTTGTCCTTGAAGTATTTTCGATAAGTCTTGCACTAAAATCTGATTCTCGTGTTCTGTATGACGTTAGTTCCTTTACTGCATCTTACCATTGTGAATATCAGCGATGTTCTGGAATGATAATCTTGTCTGTAATGATCAAAATGTTTCTGTTTTTTGTTCATGCAGCAACGTGGATACAGATGAACTCTGTGGTAAGTAAGTGATACTGGAAATTGTGTGTGCGTGTGTGTGTGCGTGTGTGCATGTGTGCGTGTGTGTGTGTGTGTGTGTGTGTGTGTGTGTGTGTGTGTGTGTGCGTGTGCGTGTGTGCGTGTGCGTGTGCGTGTGCGTGTGCGTGTGTGTGTGTGTGATGAGGTAGTCTGGATATCAAAGTACATTTCTCATGTTATTTGCTGTGTCAGCTTGAATATTGTGAGAAAAATGTTTGAGGGAGACTTTTGCCTTAACCTGTGATGCTCATGAGGGGAAATTAAAAATCATGAATAGAATAGACTAGACTAGACTAGACTAGAATAGAATATAATAGAATAGAATACCATAAAATAGAATAGAATAGAATAGAATACCATAGAATAGAATATAATAGAATAGAATAGATGAACGCATAGAATACAATATGTACACAACACTGCCCTATAAAGGCAAAGTGCAGTAACAACGTTGACACTGAAACTGAGTGAAAGTGCCGTCCAGCCTTGGTGATAGGTTGTTCAATAAGGCTTTGTCACAAGATAAAGGAAGTGTAATGAAGAACCATTTTCAGTCTGAACTCAATTTTGACAAAATATGAAGAGTTCAGATGCAAAACCCCCTAACTCCATTTCTGAAGACCTGCACTTCTATATTTTTAGAGAACCCAGTTGTTGGTTTGGTTTACATGTAGGCTACTTGATAATACATATAAATATTTATATTACATAAATACAATATGATAGCTTTGTATTAAATATCAATGAATTAAGATTATTTTCGGGGGTTTTGCATCTGAACCCTTCATTTGTAGATACTGCACTTTGCGTTTGTACGGCAGAACTGCTGAGTAGCAGCATAGAGCAGTATACAGCCTTCATGCATAGGCAGACTGTGATGGCCCTCGGGGGAAAAAGCTAAGAAAGCAAAAGGCTTGGTCTCCCTTTGAACCTACAGGCTTCTCCCTGGACAGAGTAAAGAACATTACATAGCCTTTTTCAGTGTGCGCACACAGTAAATGCAATGTTAATTCAACACGTAGAGAGTCAATTTAACATCTTCTAGAGTGGATTTAATCCCAGAGAACTCTCTAAATGCTGAATTAACACTGTATTATTTTTTAATATGCAGTGTTGTAGTCTTTGCAGTGCCTTGAAGGTTGGCTTCGTCTTTTAACTAAAGACTTTCCCCCGGACGCAGAAATGTCAGATCCATTCAGTGTTCCCTCGTCTCTCTGGTGTCTTTGAGGTCAGAAAACACTCGCTGATGTTCTGAAGTGCTCTCTAGACCGGGTAGAACTGACCATCCTCAGGGGCAGATCAAGCCATTTTGGGGCCATAAGCGAAATATAAACACGAGGCCCTCAAAAGACATTGTATACATGAAATTCTGTGTTTTGGTGCTATTTTGGTGTTTGGTCTCATGTATATCTCTCTCACTATATATATATATATATGAAGAGTTCAGATGCAAAACCCCCTAACTCCATTTCTGAAGACCTGCACTTCTATATTTTTAGAGAACCCTGTTGTTGGTTTGGTTTACATTAATGTACTTGATAATACATATAAATAGTTATATTACATAAATAAAATTAAAACGATGTAATTTTGATCGCTTTTTATTAAATAAAAATGAATTAAGATTATTTTCTGAAAAGGCACTTAGGGGGTTTTGCATCTGAACTCTTCATATATATACTCTGATTAATTTACAGTGTGCAGTGTTCACTGTGGAGTGCTGTGTCACAATGACAATGGTAGTTGGAGTTTCCCAATGGGCTTTCACTTCATATTTGTTTTGTGTTTCCCGTGACTGGTGTGACAGTAGGGGCCCCTATGGAGGACAGATTTGGTTGGGGCCCTGGTCAATTGCCTAGGTTTGCCTGATGGAAAGTCGGCCTGTGGGTATCCTTGTCCCTAAATCGCCTCCTAATGGAGCAGAGCTGTCTCCTCCAGTATTCTTTTGTTTTCTTTGAGTGCTTTGTCAGAACACCAGGCTGTCTCCTCCTTTCATGTCTCATGTTTTTTTATTTTCCCGTGGACGGTTTCTCAGAAATCCTGCCTGGAATCTCCTACCTGTCTCACCTTATTATGTTTATAGACTTTTTTTCATCTCAGATCCTGAAATGTTAGCCTTGTTTTCTTTAATAATGTATTTCACCTAGTGTCTTCAGAGAATATCTCCCACACTGTCTTAGGTGTGCCTAAAACTATGCATGCCACCGTGTTTGACCGAGCGCACATAGCACTTGCTTCAGGACGACTGGAAAACAACTGTTTCTACCCAGCGGCCATTACAGAACTTAATTATGCTTCAAAAGCATAGTTTTTATACTAATACCATTCTTTTTATTTTATTTTAACTGCTTCATCAAGGAATGCTCAATTTTGTTGTGCACATCACAATGACAAATAAAAGATATTGTATATTGTATATTGTTTACATATATTGGAGCACTTTGCACCATACTGTATTCCATTGTTTGACTCTACCACAAACTCTACTATACATGGAAGTTCGGAAGATCGCCTCTCACGGTTTTGTCAATATTGCATTGTGCGCACATGTCTGCGTACATTGTGACTGGTGTTCTACGTGTGCACAATTGACATAAAACTCGCATGGCAACGCGTTCATGCACGGAAAGTGTAAGCTTACAGATATACTGCAGCAAGCATGACCCTGGCCCTATCCTGTTAAGGGCTTTGATCACTGCACCTAAAATGTTTTCACAGCACCTGAAATGTCTCCGCAATGGTAGCACTTTGTAGAATGTATAATATAAATTAGTTTTGAATGTCTTTAGCATTGGTTTGTGAGGTGATTCTTTGAATTTATTTCCTTATTTTGTTGTCAGAGACCTTGCATGTAAATTGAGAATTTTTGAGACCCCTTCCTCTCTGAGATGTCTGCTTCTCATGTTATAGAGAAAGTAGTTCCTAAACTGGGGGTCGGCACTGAAGAGGTCACAGACAAAAGGGACAATACATAAACATGAAATCCACAGGCACACAGAGTGGGGGGTCCATTGGAGCTGATTGTACATAGGGCCAAAATGTGATGCTACACCCCTGGTCAAAATAGCTCTTATTAGATGACGATGAAGAACTTTTTTGTTCATATCAGCCCTGATGTCTTCCTCTACGTCTGGTCTTCTTCTGGTGTTGCAGAGTATTTCTCTCAGCACCTGGGCGAGTATGAGAACGTGTTGGCTGCCCTGGAGGATCTCAACATGTCCGTGCTGAAGGCCATGGACAAGACAAAGAAGGTGAGCTATAGCCACACGCGCACGCGCACGCACACCCGCACACATACGCACACATACGCACACACGCACGCACACACACACGCACCCAAACACACACACACACCCCCAAATACACACACACACACACACGCACCCAAATACACACACTGTTACATTTAATCATAATTAGTGTTTTATCATAATTAACATCTGTGCTGAAGGCCAGGGACAAGACTAAGGAATTGAGCTGACGCATGCACATGACAACACACGCAC
>NC_085876.1:10779582-10782082 GCF_034702125.1 Engraulis encrasicolus
TCTCTCTCTGTCCTCAGTAATGCTCTCTTTACTGAGTACTGAGGTGTGTATTATCACAGTGTGTATTCTCGGTGAGCATCGGTGAGCATTCAGGGGGCTGCAGGTGTGTGTGTATTTTAGGATGGTCTGCAGTGTGTGTGTGTGTGTGTGTGTGTGTGTGTGTGTGTGTGTGTGTGTGTGTGTGTGTGTGTGTGTGTGTGTGTGTGTGTGTGTGTGTGTGTGTGTGTGTGTGTGTGTGTGTACGCCTGTCATCATGTAGTCTCTGGGGGCAGTAGCCAGTAGAGGCAGATGAGTCTGTGTGTGTGTGTGTGTGTGTGTGTGTGTGTGTGTGTGTGTGTGTGTGTGTGTGTGTGTGTGTGTGTGTGTGTGTGTGTGTGCGTGTGTGTGTGTGTATACGCCTGTCATCATGTAGTCTCTGGGGACAAAAGCCAGTAGAGGGAGATGAGTCTCTGTGTGTGTGTGTGTGTGTGTGTGTGTGTGTGTGTGTGTGTGTGTGTGTGTGTGTGTGTGTGTGTGTGTGTGTGTGTGTGTGTGTGTGTGTGTGTGTGTGTGTGTGTGTGTGCGTGTGCGCCCGCTGGTAGGTGTCGCACAGCCGCAGGCATACTGTTCTTCAGTTGTCCAGCCATGCATGAGTCCATGAGTCTGTGCTGTGGGTCTGTCGACCACAGATGTCTCTTTGCACGATAACTTTTGAATGGCTGGATTCAGAGCCTTAGATAAAATAGTTGTCTTCTGCTTTGATCTCTGGTCACATGTTGTTATGCTAGCCTTGTAGGTTCCGAGTAAACCCATCTCTGCCATATGTTTGTGTTAGCATGGCTGGATTACGTGTACTAATTCTAAAAAGATTTTTGTTCTGCTACTGTCCTGAAACAACTTGAACTTGAACTTATTAAACAGTCGTTTGGAATTGTGTGCTTTGAAAATGTTTAATTCCTTTCAGAGTCCTCAATGGCGCTCTATGGAAACAAAGTACCGTATTAGCCCGAATATAAGACGATCCTGATTATAAGACGACCCCCCATTTTCAGGCTCATGTTTTGGGGAAAAAAGTTTTTTGAAGACTTAATTTTGTTTCACATTTGAAACTTTTCTCAAAATGCAGTTTTTAATTTGTTGGAAAATCTGAGGGTTTTTACAAAGAACAAATTTCACAATATAATTTTCATGGAATTTCCATGATATAAGACCACAGATGGTCACTCATATCCTTTCCTTTCTTTACTCACCTCACCTGTCAAGCGCCAATAGGCACCGTAACAGGCTACAGCCGTCTGGGCCCGCCTGTTTAAAGTGCGACGCAACATAGCCTACATCCAGAGTCTGCGCCAGCCAGGCAGGCAACCAGTCCAGCAGAGATAGGCAATCTATTGTGCAATGCACAGATTTTGCGAAATGCTTCGTTGACAGCAATATCTAACCAGCAGCCGTCTCGCCAAATCGCCGTTCATTTTATGCATCCAAAGTTTTCCGTTGGACTGTAGAAACCGAACGTGACCAAAGGCAGAGACGCATTGCACTTGAAACCCATGCGCTGCCTACCACGTTGACATCAAAAGTCTGAATGATATTCATTTCGTACCAAGGGTAAAACTCCTAGTGATTTTATATGAACAAGACAATCTCTTGCCCCAACCATTATTCTGTGTTGTTGCATCGTTGCGAGGCATATCGTCGCTTTGTCGCGCACACACAGATGACCATTGATTGGCTTATGACAGCATCCAAAACTTAGCCTACAGGTTGTTCGTCAAATCACCCTTCATTTCTTTAGTTATAGTGGCGTTATGGGCTGACCAGAGAGAACGACCAAAGCTTTCCTGATGAGACTGTAAAACCAAACACAAATAAAAGCAGAGCAACAAGCCGCGATTGACTTGTGTTTTTCCCCTTGCACTGTCGTCCGCATCGCGTTGACATTGACAGTTGATAGACGTGTGGTGCAACTGTCATAACGAAACAAGCATCTGCAAATTTGATATGGACAAAACAATATCTTAACCCATCCATTATTGAGTTTTGTGGCATTGTTGTGAAGCATAGGCTAATGGCCGAATTCAGGTTAAGTTTAAAAAAAAAAAAAAAAAACATTATTTTTTTTTAGTTTTTTCTCTAGCGCGCGGAAATAAGACGACCCCCCTTTTTAGAGTACTATTTTTAGAACAAAAACCACGTCTTATATTCGGGCCAATACGGTATGTCCGGACTGGAACCTTTTGAAGGCTGTGTAAAATCGGGAGATTGGCCATGTTTGACCATAAATGTACAAATTTTGAAGTTATTTTTCACAGCGGGACCCTTATGGCAACGATGTAGCTCTTCCTATAGATGGCTCTGAGTGGGTGGATTGGCAGGATTGACATCTTGTGTGCTAACATTCTAGAACATAGTACATGGACTGATTTTTACTTTCAGGATGGCTGCCTTTCCAGATGATTTTCCATGATGTGTTTTTGGGTGACTAGTACGCCAAGGAGGTTATGTTTTCGGTCACGTTGTT
>NC_085876.1:10804582-10819427 GCF_034702125.1 Engraulis encrasicolus
TGTGTCTGGTGAACCATTTCTGTGTAGATTTGGCCATATGTTTAGGGTCATTGTCTTGCTGAAAGACCCAGTGACGACCCAGCTTCAGCTTTCGGGCAGAGGGCAACAGATTTTGATTTAAAATGTCCTGGTATTTCAAAGCATTCATGATGCCATGCACCCTAACAAGGTTCCCAGGGCCTTTGGAAGCGAAACAGCCCCACAGCATCACTGACCCACCCCCATACTTCACAGTGGGTATGAGGTGCTTTTCAGCATGCACATCTTTCGTGGTACGCCAGACCCACTTAGAGTGTTTGTTGCCAAAAAGCTCAATCTTGGTCTCATCTGACCAAAGCACATGGTCCCAGTTGAAGCCCCAATACCGCTTGGCGAACTCCAGACGCTTGCGTTTATGATTGTGAGTGAGGAAAGGTTTTCTCCGTGCATGCCTCCCAAACAGCTTGTTGGCGTGTAGACAGCGCCTGATGGTTGATTTGGAGACTTTGTGACCCCAGGATGCTACCATTTGTTGTAATTCTGTAACAGTGAGCTTTGGAGATCTTTTGATTTCTCTTACCATCCTCCTCACTGTGCGTGGTGGCAAAATAAACTTGGGTCCTCGTCCAGGCTTGTTTACCACTGTTCCAGTTGTTTTGAACTTCTTAATTATTCATCTCACAGTTGATATGGGCAGCTGCAGTTGAGTGGCAATCTTCTTGTAGCCTCTGCCTGACCTGTGAAGGTCGACGCACATCTGCCTCACTTGTGTGTTCCTTTGTCTTTCCCATGTTTAAGAGTGGATAAGAGAAATGGCCTCGGTGTCACGTCATATTTATACCCCAGGGAAACAGGAAGTGATGAATTACTAATTAAATGTTCCTACATACTCTGGTAAACTTTGTAAACTACTGTAGAATTGACAGAAATGCTTCAATTATATTTATTTCCTGGGAATTGTTAAGGGTGCCAATAATTGTGGAACAGGTGATTTAATGAAAAATAATTATTTTTTAGTCAGGGATTTTTTTATTTTCTTACAATTCATTTGAGTTGAAGGCTACATTTTCCTACAATTTTCAGTGTGACAGTATTCTTCTGCAATAAACACTGAATTTATTTTAAGGCTTTTAACACATCTCAACCAGGGGTGCCAATAATTATGGAGGGCACTGTATATACTTAGGGGGTGTTGGCAGGCTTATGATGAAGTCCAGGGAGCGTTGATTCAAAAAAAGGTTGAGAACCACTGCCTTAGGAGAAGCCCGTAGTGTAACCCTTTATAAAAATGTCTACTTATAAAAAATATATTCAAATTCATGCTCTATAAAATGTCTACAAATAATGTTCAAAATTTTACAAACCTTTTAACAGAGTATTTCTGTTCATTTGCAAACAATTTGTAAATGTTTGATAAATATACAATATTAGCGCAACATCACTGTGAGTTCATTATGTACAATGTGTTATTAATGCTTTATAAGCAGACATCATTGTAAGTGTTACCTAAGTACCTTTTTATTACCATAGATCAGGGGTGTCAAACTCAAATTCACAGTGGGCCAAAATGAAAATCTGGGATGAAGTTGCGGGTGCACAATGTACGTATATTTTTTAAATGAGCAAAAATTCTGTATGCTCACACATAATACCCAAAGGCAAATTTCACAAACACATGGTAGCCTAGCTTAAATGTGCCTGAACATACAGCTCCAGGCCTTTTTATTAGAATACCATGAAAAAGTTGATTTATTTCCATAATTCCATCACTGGTGAGTTAACACCAAAACGTGGCATGGAAATCTACAGGGTATATTGAAGAGTGAAGTGTGGGGCACCAGGTCAACAAACAAGAACAGCTGACAGCAAAGCATCAAGGATATCTGGGCTTCCATAACTCCCATGCACTGTTTTTGCCATTGACTTCAATGTTAAACGCATCATGGCCATTATGAAGACAGAGAATGTCCTAACCAAGTATTGACCATTGCATGTTGTGTAGAAAGTACCACATTTCAACTGATTTAATGTGACCCAAATTTTGATGAAGAAATATGTGATTTTATAACAATATTCTAATAATGCGAATTCCCCAATTCATGGGTTTTTTGAGCTGGAAAGCCGCCGTATATAAAAAGAAAAAAATAATCTATAAGGCATAAATGACCTCTAAGTGGCTTGGGTCAAATTAACCCCAAGGATCACAGATGATAAAAAATGTGAGGGTAACAGGAGGATTAAATAGCATGGGCGCTCTGGTCTGGTGGTGACAGACACGATGCAGTAATATTTAAAGGAGTATGCCACTATTTTGGGGCTTAATACAGTTAAAATCGTTGGCTGGGGTTTATAAAGGTGGTACAGTGTCTTATTTTTCATGTTAAGCGTTGTCTTGCTTTAAGACAAGTTAAAAGAGGGAATATGTCACTAAGCTAGTGAAAGTCAATGGATCCGTGTGGCATTGCTACATGCTACACGGATCCATTGACTTTCACTAGCTTAGCGACATGCTCCCTCTTTTAACTTGTCTTAAAACAAGACAACGGCTTAGATGAAAAATAAGACACTTTACCACCTATATAAACCCTGGCCAATGATTTTAACTGTATTAAGCCCCAAAATAGTGGCATACCCCTTTAAGCTTTTCCCTGGTACCCATGTCTGTTGGGAAAAGGCACACCAACTTCAGTGGAAGTGACCTGTGCCCATGCACGGGCACACAAGCCACTCATTAAGCAGTTATTTCACAAGAGCCATGGAGTGGGTTACGCATTTCTGCTTTTTATTTCTGCTGTTTATTGTGTATTCATGCAATTAACACTTTATGACACAGTGTTATACATGTGCTGTTATTAGAATGTCAATGATCAAGTCGCAGTGCATTTCTAAAGGCCCGGTGTTATGTCATAGTAGTGTAGTAGGCCTCCTATAGTATAACTTTTCAAAGACTATTACAGCGTTCCACTGATGGAATGTCGTGCATTATGGTTAACGTATGCCATGCATGCACGCACACTCGCACGCACACACACACACACACACAGGTCATTATAATTAGAGGTACAAGTCCATGTGCTTTATTTGTCAATTTCACCAAGTTTTAACTTCAACCAACATCTTTTGTACAATTCAACAAATACCACAATTTTCTTCTGAAAAAGAAAACGAACGAAAACAAACAAACAATTACTGTTTTTGACGTTAATTTAGAGCCCTGTAAATAATGATACATTTGAATGGGCTAACAGTCATAATTGTTATCCAGACTTAAACTGATCTGATGGTGACAACCAGTTGAACTTCGTTCATCTCAAAGTAGGATTCTGTGTTGAGAGAGATGATAATGCAATTCACTAGCCTAGAAATCTAGACATCCCCAGCGGCTAGCAATTCCCCTATATCAGGGGTGTCAAACTAAAATTGACCGAGGGCCAAAATCAAAATCTGGAATGAAGTCGCGGGCTGAACTCAACATTTATTTTTAAAAAATGGACTAAAATTGTGTGTACATGCACTTCCTATTCATAGTTAAATTTCACACACACTCTTTCCCATCATATTTGTTAGTTCAAATGTGTCTGCACATCCCGTGACACAGCAAATTTCATGTTCAAGTCATGTTACGATATACATTAAGGTGTATGTGGGCCAACTGTAATAGATATTTTAAATGATCTCGCGGGCCGAATAAAATGGCTTTGCGGGCCAAATTTGGCCCCCGGGCCTGAGTTTGACATCCCTGCCCTATATGCTCAAAGTTTGTTGTCCCAAATGATAATAGATGTCTGCAGCAGCTGTTATAAACTGGCTGCCTGACAGAGAAGGCAGGACCTTGCACGAACATCAACAGCAGCTGCAACGTTTTCAACTTTTTTTACATGCACATTGAAGCATTGGGCAGTTATGGGTTGCAGTCGTTCTCAACCTTTTTTGAACAAACGTCCCCTTGGTTACATCACAAGCCTCCCTAAGCCCCCTTCAACTCATCAGAAGCCTGACAACACAACGCCCCCCTTAGTATCAAAAAATTAAATACACTAATGCCCCCCAATGGCAACTAAGCACCACCCCCTCTCAGCTGTATCCTTCTCAACGCCCCCTAGCTCCCCAACGCCTCTTGGGGGGCTGTACCGCCCCCGTTGAGAAACACTAGGTTATTAGCGTGTCGGACTTGTAACCCAAAGGTTGCCTGTTCGACTCCTAACCCGCCAGGTTGGTGGGGGGAGTAATCAAATGCTCCCCCCCATCCTTCTCCATGACTGAGGTACGCTGAGCATGGGACCGTGCTGCCGCACTGCTCCCTTGGGGGGATATTGGATGCAATTTCAATGTGTGCAGTGTGCAGTGAACACTTGGGTGCTGTGGAGTGCTGGGTCACAATGACAATGGTTGGAGTTTCCCAGTTGGGAATAAATAAATTAAATGAAGGCCATACCTCATGTTCTTCAGTGGGCTGAAATAATGAATTGAAGTAAATATACAAGTTGTCTGTCCTGTCCTTTCAAACCCCATTATCAGGAACATGTGACATATAGTATTATGCAAACCTTTTGTTTATTATGTGCTGATGCAAACGTGTAGTTGAAATCACATAGAAAACATGTTCTATATTCATATTAAATGATTCTTTTGGTTGACAATATAGCCTATCTATGGTTACCTATAATCTTCTGTTATAAATGCATGTTATACATGTTTATTTATTACTATTAGCCTACTATTACTACTACTACTACAACAAAAATATAAAATAAAAATAAATAATAATAATAATAATAATAATAATAATAATAATAATAATAATAATAATAGTTTTGTATCATGCTTGTCATGGTACTCAAAGATGCCTATGCCTATGTTTAAACTTGTTAATGTTGAAAAAAAAAATCTGAATGATTGAAACCCCAGGAAAAGCCTAAGAGATGTTACTGTTACTATCCTTGATAAACAAATTAGTTTTTCTTTACAAATGATATAAATAGACAACATTTCTCTATAGAGCCAATGACATTCCAATACTATTTTTGCATCTATTTTTAGATCAATCACTGACATATTATTCCTATGTTGTATATTTAATGTCATGAGTTAGGTTTTTGTGTGTGCAGGGGGTACTTATATTTAAAGGCATGTTTATGTCACCAACAGAGCAACATCAAAGGCAATGTCTAAGGCATAAATCTGTGTGAAAATGTTGGTTTCTTTCTACTGATTTTGTTGACCCAAGTGGCTTGTGTCAAATTGACCCCAAGGATCGTAGATATGAGAGGGTAATAGGAGGCATGGCTTCACTGAACTGGTGGTGACCGACACGATGTATTACTATTAGGGGTGGGCATAGATTAATTTTTTTAATCTAGATTAATCTCACTGTAATTATGAAATTAATCTAGATTAATCTAGATTAATCTATATCAAAATGGCTCATTCAGAATAGGCACGCTAGCGAAATAATGACGGAAAAAAACCTAGGGGGGTTTCTTAAGATGGCGCATTAGACCAGAGCTCATCTCTTTTTTCCAAAATGCATCTCATCATCAAAGAAATGGTTGATATTTGGCGATGAAAAAAAAGCAATATTTGAAAAGTGTTTCGAGTATGTTAGGAAGCATTTACAGTCATAATATACTGACATTTCAAAATGAACATTGCTATAAATTGTAGAGGCAAATACAGATAAATCTATATCAAACATTTAGACTATTTAAACAAAATGACAACCAATTCAGCATTTCTAATGGGCAGAGAGAGAGAGAGAGAGAGTGGCGATGAATCTGCCACTGACTGCAAAAAGGGCAGCGGCTCCTTTAGAGAGGGAGGAGCTGCGCAGTAGGTACAGCAAAGTCAGAGCCAGGCTACTAGATTTGTAGAGCTAGTTCTAGACCCTAAGCACTGGCCCACATCGATTTGGCCTAAACCTGACAGTTGTTCTCTGCGTTAGAATGCCAGCGGAGTTACAACTCCAAATGAATTCAGTTTGCAAAAAAAAAAAAGTCAAGCGCGACGACCGCGAGATTGGCTTTATCAAGCGCAACAACCGCGAGGTGTATTAGAATACCGTCTGACAAACATGAGTCGCAAATGCGCGATCATAACACAAACATTCAGCGACAGTAGATATTGACAGTTTCAGTTTGACAATCTTCAAAATGTATATCAAACGGAATGTTTTGCAATTATGGCACAGGCAAGATTTCTGGAACAGGACTGTTGTTTGTGTTCCATGCAATGCCTGAGGAAATGTAGGCTATGTCGGGCTGGTAGGCTACACTAATGTCTGCTTCACCTCAAACAATAACGTCTCTCTAGTCTACCACTTATGAAAAAGCACTAAAACAACACCTACCACGGCAGAGAGATTAATGTTTACAGCATGCAAACACTGTTCATATTTAGTAGGTCTGCTGAGCAACAGCTGGAGAGGCGAAGCGACTGGAGGGCAGTCTGAAAGCGTCTGTCAATCGAACGCTATGGTGACGCGCATCCCCAAACCTCAAATCCATATTTTGAAAATAGATTAACGTGCGATATTTTCTTTGTCGCGCGACAAGAGTCTCACATTATCGCAGCACGTTAACGCCGATAACGGCCCACCACTAATTAATATATCAGCTTTTTTCCCTGGTACTGCTGCTCCCATGTCTGCTGGGAAAGGGCTCACCATGCACGGGCACACAAGCCACTTATTAAGCAGTTATTTCACTAGAGCCTGTTAGGATTTTGGACTTTGTGTTTTCGTGTTTGACTTTTTCAGCCATGTTACATGTGTTTTCAGTGTCTAGTATCTTGTGTTTGCCTCATGTTCTATGCTTTTGTGAAGTTTCTGTGCCATCCCTTGTTTTTCCCTGCCCTTGTGCTTTAGTTCTGTTGCCTCCATGTGCCTCTGTTTACTTTCTGTGTGTTTTGATCCCCCATGTGCTTCAGTTTGTTTTCCTGTCAAATGTTGGTCTCCGCCCCTTGGCCCTAATTGGTTTCCCTAGTGTTTTCACCTGCCTCGTTGTCCCTGTCTGTTTCTATTTCTTGGTTATAGTCCTCACCTGTGCCTTGTTGTCTTCTGTGCTTTTTGTGAGTTCATCTGATTGTCTCCTGATTAGTCCCCTGTGTCTTGTTAATTACTTTCTGTGTATTTAAGCCCTGGTGTGTCTTTTTGTCCTTGCTGCGTCATTGTCGATCTACGTAAGTCTAACCCTGAGTTCTCCTGAGTGTTTAAGTGTAAACCCCTAAATGTCTTTAGTTCTCTGTGTTCAGTTTTTTCCCCTCGTGGGTATTTTTGTTTGTAGATTGCAGCGTGTCTGCATTTTGTGTTTTATAGTCTTTTTGTAAATAAACCCCCCGTTGAACCTTTGACCGTTGTTGCGTGCTGCACTTGGGCTCCAACCCTCTGAAAAACCTGACAGAAAGACGCAGCCACTGTGGAGCCCAGCAGCACGCTTGGCAAAGGCAGCTGGCTCATATCCGGGCGCACTTCGTTTAGGACGTATAAGCCTCCAACCTGTAGGGTCCCAAGCCCCAAGCTCTCCTCCTGTACCTGCAGCAGTAGACTGGTGGAGCTGGTCGGACTCCGAAGATGGCTTCTTGGACGACTGGCCACCCCCCAGGAGGAGGCAACGCAATCGGCGCCGAAAAGGCCGCCAACCCGCCTCCATGGAAGCGCCAGCGTCAAGAGGTCCCTTAACTGACGGTCCACCGGACGAGCCCCAGCCTGCCTTCGCACCAGCCCAGCCCCAGCCTGCCAGCCCGCCGGCCCAGCCCGAGACTGCCAGCCCGCCGGCCCAGCCCGAGCCTGCCTGCCCATCGGCCCAGCCCGAGCCTGCCTGTCCGCCGGTCCAGCCCCAGCCAGAGGTGTCCATCTGCTTCCAGCATTTGGAAGAATTCTACAACCTGCAGGAGAGACTGTTTCCAGTCATCTACACCATGGGGCACACGAAGAGGCAGTTGGTGGCAGTGAAGATCATCAAGAGCCAACTGCTGGAGAGGCCATGGCTCCTGCAGTTCGGCTTGACCCCCACGCAGCAGAGAATGGACCAGCTGGAGGAGTCCCTTCAAACCCTGCTGGCTGCGGAGGAGAGGTCAGCCGTGACTGTTGCCCAGCCTGATCCCCAGCCGGACTTCGCCACCACGACGCAAGCCCCCGAGCCGGACCTCGTTGCCAAGACGCAAGCCCCCGAGCCTGCCCTCGCCGTCGTGACTCTAGACCCTGAGCCAGGCAGCCCCCGAGCCGGACAACGTCGCTGCCGCCGCTCCAGCCCCCGAGCCGGACGCCATGAAGCCAGCTCCCGAGCCAGATGCAACGTCACCCAATGGCGTGTCCGCTCCTCAAGTGTCACCAGACCCAGTTGGCCCGCCTATTCCTGACGGGCCACTGGACCTCCTTGTTCCTCATGGCCCACCTATTCCCGAGGGGCCACCCATTCCAAAGTCTCAAGCCCTGTCCGTGCATTCTCAAGCCCTGCCCGAACACTCTCAAGACCTGCCCACTGGTGTGCCTGGTGCCGCCGCCCTCGACGTGCCTGGTGCCGCCGACCTCGGTTCTCCAGCGGGCGACTCCCCTTCTCCAGCGGACGACTCCCCTTCTCTGGTCGGCGATGCCAATTCCCCGGTCGGCGACGCCTCCTGTCTGGTCGGCGACGCCCCTTCCCCGGTTGGTGACGCCGCTTCTCTGGTCGGCGACGCCCCTTTGTCTGTGGGCGCCACCCCATGGTCCATTGGCGCCACGTCTCCAACTCCTGATCCTGCCCCCCATTGTGCTTTTGCAACGCTTTTGCGTCCCTGTGTTCCACCTTGCCATGTGTCCCGGTCTTCGTCTGTGTCCCAACCTGCCCCGCCTTCTGCATCTACGTCCCAGCCTGTCCCGCCTCCTGTTTCTCACTCTGGCCCAGTGTTTCCCAGTCACGTCCTCATCACGGTACCAGTCACTCTTCCGGTGACTGTGCCCGTCACTGTCACTGTGCCCATCCCATTGTCCATCTCAGTTCCTGTCCCTGTGAGTGTTCCCATCTGTTCTTCAGCCTTCCTTGCACCCGTGTCCACCACTGTCATTGTAACTGTCCCGGTCAATGTTTTTGTCTCAGTTCACTGTGCCTGTTACCATACCCACGAAGATCCCAGTTTTCGTTCCTGTCTGTGTTTCTCAGCCCACCACGTCAGCTTCCCAGCCTTCACCTATTCCTAGTCCTGAGCCCCCTCTGAGTCTGCCCATCCCACCGAGTTTGACCCTGCCAAGTCCAGTTGTCCCACCGAGTCTGTTCCCTCTGTTCCTGTCTCTTGTCCCAAGCCCCTTGTCTTGCCCTGTCAGGTCCCTCCAAGTTGCCCTCCGGATGAACTTTTTTTGGGACGTCTGGAAGCCGTCCCTTAAGGAGCGGGTACTGTTAGGGTTTTGGACTTTGTGTTTTTGTGTTTGACCTTTTCAGCCATGTTACATGTGTTTTCAGTGTCTAGTCTCTTGTGTTTGCCTCATGTTCTATGCCTTTGTGAAGTTTCTGTGCCATCCCTTGTTTTTCCTGCCCTTATGCTTTAGTTTTGTTGCCTCCATGTGCCTCTGTTTACTTTCTGTGTGTTTTGATCGCCCATGTGCTTCAGTTTGTTTTCCTGTCATATGTTGGTCTCCGCCCCTTGGCCCTAATTGGTTTCCCTAGTGTTTTCACCTGCCTCGTTGTCCCTGTCTGTTTCTAGTTCTTGGTTATAGTCCTCACCTGTGCCTTGTTGTCTTCTGTGCTTTTTGTGAGTTCATCTAATTGTCTCCTGATTAGTCCCCTGTGTCTTGTTAATTAATTTCTGTGTATTTAAGCCCTGGTGTGTCTCTTTGTCCTTGCTGCGTCATTGTCGATCTACGTAAGTCTAACCCTGTGTTCTCCTGAGTGTTTAAGTGTAAACCCCTAAATGTCTTTAGTTCTCTGTGTTTAGTTTCTCCCCCTCGTGGGTATTTTTGTTTGTAGATTGCAGCGTGTCTGCATTTTGTGTTAGTCTTTTTGGAAATAAACCCCCCGTTGAACCTTTGAGCGTTGTTTGTGCTGCACTTGGGCTCCAACCCTGAAAAACTTGACAGAGCCTCGGAGTGGGTTACGCATTTCTGCACTGCACTGGTCATGTTTATTGTGTAATGCAATTAGTGTAACGCATGGGCACACACAGGGTCGGATTAACGCACAGGCTAGATATGGCTGCAGCCTTGGGGCCCCCACCTGTCATGGGGCCCCTGATTGGTTACAATTGAAAAATTGCAGAATTGTAACAGGATGCAATGTTGAAAAATGAATCTGTCGTCCTGAGTACAGTTGGTAGACATGTTATCCTTAATTCCTTGCTCGTAATTATGACACTGTCTATGCAATTTTTTGTTGTGAAATTTGCCTTCCGGGGGGCCCCACAGCAACCTGTAGCCTAGGGGCCCCAGGCCACCTTAATCTGGCCCTACACACACACACACACACACACACACACACACACACACACACACACACACACACACACACACACACACACACACACACACACACGAACATTTCATTACCTGACTCTTGCCATCTGATATGCTCTCATGGGAACGCCCCCGCGTGACGTAGACGAACGCAGTCAGATGATGTAAATCAGGTTAAACATTTCATGCAAGTACTTTGTCAATTTCACTAACTTTTAACTTCAACCAATGCTCTTTTGTACATCAGCACAAGTTTCACTTACAGGCTTTATAATACAAAAAAATCAACAAATATAATTTCCTATGAAAAAATACATGTATTATTATTGTATTATTTCCACTTTACTGCTGATGCAATTTATGCGTCGCTTTGCAACCCATCAATTCCTGTAAGCCCCTCCCCTTCGTCTACGATGACGACGCACGCTCCTAGACTACTCCATCGCACATGCTCGCCCAGTTCTCCATGTCCATTCAGCCGGTTGAAGTGATACGAACCGGCGATCAACAATAGTAGCCGAATTTACCTCTATCATCTGACTTTGAAGGACGGGTTGAATTGTTCACATTTGAAGGTACGTACAACCATTGCATGTGTGAGGGTTTCTTCCATGTTTCACTCAAATTTAAGATAAACGATGCACGTCGCTCTCATCCATAGTTCTAGTTCATTGAAGCGCATGTAGGCTATGTAGTCATATTCATTGTCAAACTGCCCAACAAAGAGCGTCTTCTCTGGTTGTGACAACGCATTTAGCGACATATATTCTGTCTATCTATTCTATGGATACGAGCACAGACAGCTTGACTCCCAAATGGTGAAACTAGTATGGCTATAGGCTACGACGAGGCCATTCGGTGGCTTACATACAATGCTTTAACGAATGATAAGTTATTAGTCTGCTGTTTGAGACTAGGACAACTAGGTCTAATGATCGAGAATTAATAGGCTATAGCCTAATTAAATGTTCCAGTCTTGTTTCTGACCGCATGGCGCTGCAGCCTATTACAAGCCTAATCCGCCAAGCAGGTACAGTATTTTATAATACCGCCATTCATTATTCAAGTGCACTTCTCAGAGTTTTCTTGTTTTGTTTTACGAGACAACCTGGGATAACTCTTTCCTTGTTGTAACTTCCCAGCGCATTGCATCAGATTGGTATCAGAGAGGGTCATGTAGAGGGCTATGGGGGTGTCGCTTATAATTCATTGGGAAACTTTTTCTAGATATTATTCACTAGGTGGTGCTCTGTCACGATACAACTATGCATGCTTCACTCACTTCAATCACTCACACTGTTGTCACGGTGACTATTTGGATCCATTGCGTAGCCCTTTTGGTTGAAAGCGTGCTCAACTTACTCGTCCAGTCCTGCTTCCGTAGAATGAGTCTGGAAATGAGTGAACGATGCGCAGCGCAGCTAGGGCATTTGCAACCTGATCTTTAAACGTTTGTGACCCAGTTCATACCATTTGTGCCTAGCACAGGGACTCCCTATTTCCACGCCACCTCGTAACGGGGGCTGTAGGCTGCTTGCGTCATTCAGAATGACAGCTGTCCCGTGGTGCAGAGGATAACTGGCAGATGTTAGGATGTATGGACGCAGGAAACTCCCTGACCCCGACCCACCCTCCTCCCATCAATGAGGGGTCTGTGGTGGTCTAGGTCAGGGGTTCCCAAACTTTACCATGACAAGATCCCCCATATAACTTTATATTCCAGCCAAGGCCCAGCTGACATGAGCTGTGTGAATCACTACTTTTTTTTCCTTCTGTGTACTGTAGCATCTTTCACAACCACAGTGTAGGTCTGTGAGGCAGTGCCCCACTGGAACATACTGTACAAATTAATCATACAAGTGTTTAATTAATAAATTATTTATCTTGTTGCGCTATGCTTTCCCTGCCAACCGCAGGGGTCCCTGGGCCTCACTTTGGAAACCAGTAGTCTAGCTCAAGCAGATTTACGGGCAACCAAACGTTACGTAACCCATTCCATAGGCCCAAACATGCAGGAGTACTTTGTAGCGCAGCTGGACTGGTAAGTAGGCCTTATCGTCAGGACGCCTGTTAATAGTCAGTGACGGCTCCCATTTCCCATTCTCATTCGAGTACCACGCACTGATGAAGGCTTGTTCGCCGAAACGCGTTTGCTTTTTGGACATGGTGGTAATATAAATAAATAATGAGACGCAGTTTGTGAGCGCGGATTTTTCTTCCTTAAGTTGATCCATTTTAACGCGCACCCAAAGACTTTCGTTTTTTCCAGAAGTTGAGCGTGTCCTTTGCCTAAACCATTCTCATTCCCCCCACAGTTTGCAAGATGTGCGGCATATGGGCCTTATTCGGCAGCGATGCCTGCCTCTCCGTGCAGTGCATCGGCGCCATGAAGATAGCGCATCGCGGGCCTGACGCCTTCCGCTTCGAGAACGTCAACGGCTACACCAACTGCTGCTTCGGCTTCCACCGGCTGGCCATCGTGGACCAGCTGTACGGCATGCAGCCGCTGCGGATCAAGAAGTTCCCCCACCTGTGGCTCGTCTACAACGGAGAGATCTACAACCACGAGAAGGTATGAGTTGTTGAGGGTTGGTTGGGTGGTTGCTAAACCTTTTGTGGGTGTGGGTATGTCTGTATGTGTGTATGCATGGTATAGATAGATGGATTGCCTTTATTGTCCCTTAACCAGCAACCAGAATCATAACTTGAAGACATAAAGTATACAATCCAATACACAAAACATGTGCACAAGGACATCACAAGGACATCAAGCGCCATACTTGCACACTCAAAACACTAATACTGTCAGACAACATAACATAAGCACATACTCACACATACACACTCACCCACACATTTACGCACACTCAAAAACATCCCTATCTAACATCCCCTGGTCTGAACTCTGTCCCTGCCGCCCACAGCTGAGGAAAGTGTTTGAGTTTGAGCACCAGACCAAGGTGGACGGCGAGGTGTTGCTCCACCTGTACGAGCGCTTCGGCGTCAAAGAGATGGCCACGCTCCTGGACGGCGTGTTCGCCTTCGTGCTGCTCGACACGGCCAACAGGAAGGTCTTCATCGGCAGAGACACCTACGGCGTCCGGCCCATGTTCAAGCTGCTGACCGACGATGGCTTCCTGGCTGTCTGCTCTGAGGCGAAAGGTGAACACATATGTGTAACTGCAATCCTACATATTCACATACACACATACTGTACATAGGGCTGAGAACTGATCAAAATTGGTACCGATCAGGTTCCGGTTCCAGTACCTTCATTTCGATGGCGGTTCCTGACGGTGCCATTATCGGTTCCTATTTTATAAACACTCGCGATGGCGAAATTTCTCGAATTTCGGTGCCCAGTCCTACACATACAGTAAATTGTGAAGATAGAATTACAGCGTGCGGCCCATGTTCAAACTGCTCACCGATGGCTGTTTTTTTCTGCTCTGTGGCAAAAGGTGAATACATGTCTACATTTTCACAATAACATAGTATGTGTAGTCACACGCGTGCATGCACACCTTTATACATGCATGCTCCAAGACACACATGCAGTCACACACGGAAAGATGTACAGTATATCTGGGCATAATGTGCACCGTCATGCAAGCCCATGCATACTCGCTTGCATAACTTTGTGGTTTCACACTCACACACACCACACCTCACTTCTGGGAACGGACATCCAGGCATGTTGATGATCAACTACTAGGTGGTAACGGATCTGTGTATTACAGTAAGGCACACCCACACTTGCCTTTCTGTGGCAGATACACGGTCACAAGGGAAATGGCCAACAACCGTACGATACAATACGCATTGCGGTACAGGGGTCGCAATGCAATTCTTATTGTGATACATGAGATACGCGACATATTGTGATTATTCATATGCTGGAGAGCAACTGAATGCCTGAATGCTTTGTGGTTACAATGCAAAGTTGCTTTTAAACTCATTGATCGTTAATTTGTAACTACAGGTAGTTGATGTCTTCTGATAATGCCACAAAACCCAAAACCCGCTAATATGCATCATCATGATACATGAGCCACGATATGATACGTGCATTATAAAGAGACCCGATGACCTTGGAAAGGTCCACTTCAGAAAGACTACCTGTAGGCCAGGGGGCACTGGAGCACTCCGATACCTTTTTTATTATTTTGTTGTGGTGCAAGCTCATGACTGGGCCAGACACAGAAAAGACATTGTGCATCAGCCCTGTGCACTAAAAAACAGTTTTATAATGTCTCCTCTATTAAGTCACGAAGTTTGATACCAAAGCCACTGGGCATTTGAGCTGAGATTGGAAACCCTCCGATCTAACTCGATCTCAGGTGTCTCTGTGTGCCCTCTGTGTGTTTTTGAAAGAGACTCATTCTTTTAAGGTTGTGTGGTGTATGAGAATGAAAATTGAGTAAGACGGGAAAATAAAAAAGGGAAAAA
>NC_085876.1:10819527-10827027 GCF_034702125.1 Engraulis encrasicolus
GAAAGAGAAAGAGAGGCTAATAGATTGAATAATGGGAAAATGGTGAGAGGGAGAGAAAGAGAGAGACTTTTTGCGGGAATGTCTGATTGTCCCCTATTCACTCAGTCATTCTTCCCATTTATTGAGCTTTACATAAAGACTGAAGCCATGTGCATGCATGTGTTTTTTCCTGGCCAAATTGACCAACGTGAAACTGCATGTATGAATCCACTGTCACCAAGTAGGAATCTCTGTTTTGCAGTATATTTTTACATTACTGTACAGTACCCTACTATATATAACGCTGTGTGTGTGTTTGTGTGTGAGTGTGTGCGCGTGTGTGTATATGTCATGCGGGCAGCCGTGGCCCAACGGTTAGGGAAGTGAACTTAAAATCCGAGGGTTGATGATTCGAACCCCACCCTTACCTCTCCCTACACCTCCACCCTTGGCTGAAGTGCGCTTGAGCAAGGGACCTAAACGCACATTGCTCCAAGGACTGTAACTAATACCCTGCTAATCACTAAGTCAAAGCGCTAATCACTAAGTCAAAGCGCTAATCACTAAGTCAAATGTAATGTAATGTAATGTGTGTGTATTTCTCCATGTTTGTGTCTGTCTCTGTGCGTTGTACAGGCCTGATGGACATCACCCACTCCATGTCGACGCAGGTGAAGGTGGAGGCGTTCCCCCCGGGTCACTTTGAGGTCTTCAACCTGAAGCCCTCGGGCAAGGTGGAGTCTATGCAACTGGACCGCTTCCACAGCTGTGTGGACGCACCCTGCCACGCGCTCTACGACAGCGTGGAGAAACTGCCCTCAGGTAAGACTGCAGATGGGTTGCCGGCGGGCCTATTCACTATTTGCTGAAAATATTCAACTACATCAAAACAACATTGCTATGACAGTATCAAAACCCTTAAGTAACAGATTAAGACATACTCATTACAATTTGGTGACAGTAAGGTTATAACCTGCACTAAGGGGTTAAAAAGAAAAGAAATACAATGTGAAATTGGAGTGCTTCAGGGTCTTCACTTATTTTCTTGTTGCTCATTGGTGTAGAGTCTCTCAAGCGTATCAGAGTAGAGAAAATCCAAGGCACTCAAAGTATGCACCCTGTAGAAGGCCTTATGGGTCGAAACGCGTAGGCATTGTAGCCAAATTAAAAAAGGTAGAAACATTGCAACCTTGAGCGCCTCATACTTCCTCTACCTGAGCAAGACGTCAAAAGGGTTTAGTTGAAAGCAAGTCTCTTTTGAAAGCATCTCCCAAGGCCAAAGTGGATGCTTATTAATGGTTTCAAACATACCCTACAAATTGGGAAAGCACTTTTTAGATGACCGCCTCACCTACAGTAGCGCTGCTAACAGCCAAGGCCGTTGTTGAACAGCAACTTCCATCTGAAGGGCATGATAGCAGAGCTCACTATGTTTCTCACTCAGCTTCTTTTTTATTATTCAACCTTTATTTTACCAGGAAAATTGACCCGTTGAGATTAAAAATCTCTTTTACAAGGGCACCCTGGCCAAGTAACATTTAAGTTGCATTAAAATAAAGAATAAATTAATATAATAACAAATGACTGACTCAGACTCAAGCGTTCTCTTCCTGGAATTAAAATCCCCCAATGGAATCAGTTCTGTAAATTTCAAGTCCTTTTGTAATTTGTTCCATGAGGTAGTAACAGAAAACACTAAGGCCCCTTTCCCTTGTTCTGTACGACAACAGGGGACAGAGAGTAAGGGATGGTCATTTGAGCACAGACCATAAGACTCAACGCTCGTTACTGAGATCAGGCTGCCATAGATGGTGGCAGTAGTCCAAGTATCAAATAAAGAGGGTTTTGCCCGACACTGAAGAAGGTTAACCCCTGATGGGCAATAAACCACAAAAACTTGGAGTGCTGTCCTGCTCTTTATTTAAATTCATATATTCTCGAGGAATGAGCACCCAGTTGTTCACTTTGTTTGAGTTGAGCGTGTTACACCACTTCGCCTTGTACATAAATGTATTCCATTGAGTCCATCTCCTGGTAGCCAGTGCAGGCCCTTGAACTCTGGCATATAGCTCACAGTGATGGGTTAGAACTCAGTCTTACTCTGTCATTGGGACCATGGTTGGCTGTAGCGTCATTCAGTAGTCAACAAAGGCATTGGATTGAATGGACCAACAGCTCTATGTTGGTCGTCCAGGTTTCCGATTGATGTTCCTCACAGAAAATGAGCCAATGCCAGTGAATCTCAATGTAAAGCAATAATAATACATACTATTTGTCTTATGTGAAAACCTGAAAAAGGCTCATAGAGACCCAAACACGCTCTATACTAAATTTGACATTGGCACCTTCCAACTGGACACATATACAGTGCAAATTATGTACATGTAGGCAAATGAAAAGTACAACTGTGTTAAACCATTGGTGTGAACTTCAGTCTCGAAGCCACTTTGGCATTGGAGTGGATGGTGATGAGCTCTGTGTTGGTGGTCCAGGTTTCCAGATGGAGACGGTGAAGAGCAACATCAGGAGGCTGTTTGAGAACGCCGTAAAGAAACGCCTCATGGCACACAGGAGGATCGGCTGCCTGCTCTCAGGTAACACACACACACACACACACACACACACACACACACACACACACACACACACACACACACACACACACACACACACTGGCTACACGCACGCACGTACATCGCATGCACACACACACGCACGCACGCACACGTGTCGGCTACACGCGCACACATACACAGTGTGCAGAATAATTAGGCAAACATGTTTTTTTGACCATATTGTCTTTTTATGCATATTTTCCAAAAACAACCTGTATGAACATGAAAAACTGGATTTAAGCATTCCAGGTCATGCATATTTGTGTAATAAGATAAGGTGTGATCGAAGGAGCCCAACACCTTATATCCGGTGTGCATAATTATTTGGCAACTTTGTCTTCTTCTGGGAAAATGGGCCACAAAATAGATCTAACAAACTCTGAAAAGTGTATAAACTATTGTGAAGTCTTCCAGAGGGATATGGCTGTCCTAATAGTTCTGCACACTGTACACACACATACACACATTTGCGTGTGTGGACAGACAGACAGACAGATTGGCTGCCTGCTCTCAAGTAACACCGCAGAACGCAAACCCTCCTGGCTACACACACACACACACACACACACACACACACACACACACACACACACACACACACACACCTCGTGTTCTATATCTATAGCATTAAGCATCTATAGCAGAAACTGGATTGAGAACTACACCAATTGCTTATCTGCTTGTCTGTGTGTGTGTGTATAAGCATTTGAGAATTGCTCATTCTAGGCTGCAATTGGTGGGTCACCCTTCAAGAATCATGCTAATGCCCGCCCCCCTCACCCCCTTCCTGCTCTGTGATAGGTGGACTGGACTCGAGCCTGGTGGCGGCGACGCTAATGAAGCTTGCTAAGCAGGAAGAGTTTAAGTACCCCGTGCAGACGTTTGCCATCGGAGCAGAGGACAGCCCCGACATCCAGGCTGCCCGCAAGGTACACAAGGCACTGTACCATACCATAGTATAGTATTGTAGGATACCAGGCGGTCTGCAAGGTATAGGGCCTACTGTACTGTACCATAGTATACTGTAATATACCAGGCTGCCTGCAAGGTATACTACAGCACTGTAAGCAATGAAGGGGAACTCGCACACCGTTCTGCCGAATGCAATGTTGATTTTTTATTGCATTAGAAAAACAAAAAAGGTGCTACCCAAGTGTAGTGCAAACGTTTCGGTCACAGTCAGACCATCATCAGTGCAACGTTGCACTGATGATGGTCTGACTGTGACCGAAACGTTTGCACTACACTTGGGTAGCACCTTTTTTGTTTTTCTAATGCAATAAAAAATCAACATTGCATTCGGCAGAACGGTGTGCGAGTTCCCCTTCATTGCTTCAAGTTAATCCACTGGAACCTACGCACCCACCAGGCATCAAGTTCAAAGGCGCGGTACCTCCATTGAAAGAAAGAATACTACAGCACTGTACCATAACCATATAGTATAGTAGGATACTGGTACTGATACTGAAATTGTAGGGCAGTATACTATAAGTACCCTGTGCAGAGCCCTGATATTCAGGCTGCCCGCATGCTACACTGTACCATACCATAGTATGATATAGTAGTCACACACACACACACAGCTTTGCACCATCCAACTGGTCAAATGCTGGTGAAATTTCAATCCAACTTACTAGCCATTTTGACCCATTAGTGAGTGTGTGTGTTTGGTTAGTACAATTAACATCTACTAGCCATTTGAAGAAAAGTTATTTTAGAGGCCTGTATATATAATATATAATATATTAAAGCGACTTTGAGTATCATGAAAAGCGCTATATAAAACTCATGTATTATTATTAATATATAAAACATAAAATAAAAAATAATGTCAAACCCTGTATACTATACAATGCTATGCTGCACTATGCTATGCTAAAGGATATTACAGTCCACGTGTACTTCATGTATGGAGTACCACACCCCCCCCCTTGCTGCAGGAACGGCATCTGCGGTCTGATGACATTTCCTCCTCTGATTCACTTCCGTTTGTAGCGTACAGTCCGTACACAAGTTGTGAAATCCCTGAAGATTGATCAATGTGTGTACTACACACACTTTCTAACCTCTTACCATTGCACTTGTAGCTTGTTGAAGTCTCTGGTTGTGGCCTAGACAAATTAGGCAAGGCTTTCACCAATCTGATAAGATCAGGTTCATTCATGTCTATCAGTATGTTTTTTAGAAAGCACACACCCCTCACAGTGCTGTGTTCTTGCTTCAGTTAAAGGTGTTCAGGTAGCTCTCGCAGCATTATAGAAAGCCACATAAGTACCGTAATCATTATTACTAATCACTATTATTATTATAGGCAGCCGTGGCCTAGTGGTTAGAGAGTTGGTCTTTCAATCTAGGGGTTGCCAGTTCGAATCCCCCCTGACCTCTCCCTACATCTCCATCCATGGCTGAAGTGCCCTTGAGCAAGGCACCTAACCCCACATTGCTCCAGGGACTGTAACCAATACCCTGAACAATAATAGTTGTAAGTCGCTTTGAATAAATGAAAGCGTCAGCTAAGCGCAATATAATGTAATGTAATGTAATGTAATATTATAGAATTTTAAAAAATTGATACTTATATTTGTTGACAAGGTCGCTGTGTATGTAACATCATGGATACTCCCAAAGAGGGCATTAAATTTAATATCATATTTATATTAAAATGTGCATTTCGTAGGTGTCTGCGTGCAATATATTGTCTGTGAGCTCCATAAGGTGTCCTTTACACAAGAGGGAATGTAACATGACTGTGACACAATAATATTTTTATGCTCAACTTGTATATGTACATAGTCTTATTTTTTCGAGGTGACTGCATACATCGGTAGTATTACTCTTGTTCAGCCAAGAAGAAGGCATCAAATATATTTATTATATACTGTATATATATACAGTATATATATATATATATATATATATATATATATATATATATATATATATATATATATATATATATATATATATATATATATATATATTTCTTTTTTTTTTTTTTTTTTTTTTTTTACAATTGTTGCAAGTTATAGGAGTGCTCAGTCCCTTTGGAAAAATTGGGGGATTTTTTTTATTTTTATTTTTAAAGTCCTTAGTGGACTTTTAAAGATATTTTTAACCATACTTTTAGAGTGCCTTGGTGAAGAAAAGTTTGTTTTTCTTCTCAACTAAGTTTGGATACTGTTTTCCGTTAACTTCCCAGGTGGCTGCATTTATTGGCAGTGAGCACCACGAGGTGTCCTTTACCCCCGAGGAGGGCATCAAGGCCGTGGAGGAGGTTATCTTCCATCTGGAGTGCTACGACATCACCACCATACGCGCATCTGTTGGTACGATACACACTTTGATTACTTCATTTGGGAGGACCAATAATTATTTAAAAACCCATACCGCTCCCCTAACAATGTTAAAGTAGCAATGAGGTGTCTTTTACATGAATGCAAAAGTTATACTGGTCTAAAGCCTATTCAGGGGTACAAGGGGCGCGCACACACATACACACAGGCACACACACACACACACACGCTCACACACATGGTCCATCCCATTATCACCACTTCCTTCCTCGCCTTGTGCTTGTGGCGATGCGAGGCAAGAAGTCATTGACAATATAAATGTTATTTAATATCTTGCAAAAGCACAATTTGAAGGTTAAGGTCTCATTTGCAATCGGGATGTTGAATGGGGAAGAGTCTCCCAAAAGTTGTTGTCCCTGGGCTGACGGCGGAAAACTTCTCCATGGAGGTGGGGTGTCGGTGAAGCATTAGGCCACAAGCACAAGTCAAAAATAATGGGTCAAGTCGAATATAACCACACACACACACACACACACACACACACACCTTTATCCACCACCCTCACACAGCCATAAACTAGAGCAGAGTGTGTCTGCTCTAGTTTATGACTGTGTGAGGGTGGTAGATAAAGGTGTGTGTGTGTACGCGAGCGAAACATGCATGCTTGTGAGTTTTTGTCTCTTGTCTATATGTCTATGTATGTCTGAAGCTGTGGGAGGATGGTAGACGATGGTTTGTGTGTCATGTGTGTGTGTGCCGGGAGCGTAGCAACAGGAATTTTGGCTGCTTGTGCATTCCTTTTCTTGTTCATTAGCTTCAGTGAAAGGCCGTGGATCCCCAATAGATTAGCCTAGCCTCTCTCTCTCTCTCTCTCTCTCTCTCTCTCTCTCTCTCTCTCTCTCTCTCTCTCTCTCTCTCTGTGTGTGTCTCTGTGTGTGTGTGTAGCAGTGAAAGGCTGTGAATCCGACTGAGATTAGCCCTTTAGTAATGCAGAGGTGCCTGGAAAAGAACAGACACACACACATACACACAAACAAACCATTTCTCACACTCTCATACACAAACTCAACAGACATTCACATAGAACATAATATACAGTAGTCTCACATAAAGAATGGGTACGGGTGACGGTGATGGGTAAATTTGTCAACGCATCAGTCACTCTGACGGGTGAAAACTTTCACCTCAACTCTAGCTATAACTAGCCTGAATTTCCAGGTAATTTGTTTTTTCAAAGGGGACTTACCATTCTTCACCCTAAAATTGATCAGAATGCAGGAAATGGCATCTAAAAATACAACATTTTCTGGGGAAGGACCACCACACCCCCTGACCACATAATTATTTTAAAATCTACCTGCCACAGTGACTGGTGGGGGAAAAACGTACACACACTGCACTCGATAACTCTGGTTATTCAGCAGCAAGGCTATTGAAGGCTACCCGGTGTCACTGCGCGCGCACACACACACACACACACACACAGCACCCGTAGCAGATTGGAGAGGCACCCAAACCAGATTGAACTGGACTGAACTGGTGTAAAAGGACATCCTTTCACTGCGGCCCTCAAGCTGAAATTTCATCCTGCACACCAAGTAGTGGCACACACA
>NC_085876.1:10834527-10847027 GCF_034702125.1 Engraulis encrasicolus
TCTCTCTCTCTCTCTCTCTCTCTCTCTCTCTCATCCCTCTATTTCTATTGCTCTACCCCCCCAGGTGAATGACAGTGACCTGGAGATGGCTGCCAAGACATTCCCCTTCAACCCGCCCAAGACCAAAGAGGGCTACTACTTCCGGCAGATCTTCGAGCGCCTGTTCCCGGGCCGCTGCGAGTGGACCCCCCACTACTGGATGCCGCGCTGGATACAGGCCACCGACCCCTCAGCCAGAACCCTGGAGATCTACAAACCCGACCAGGAGCAGTAGAGTTAGTAGAACCAACAGCCAAATCAGAACCACAACCCGTTTCACCAGAATCCTGGGGGCTATACGAAGAAGCTGGTTCAGGAGTTAACCAGGTTGAGTAGCATCCACCCACCCAGCAGAATCCTGTACCATCTAATGTACCTCACTTGGACCAATACACTCTAAAGCCTGGCTCAAACTACACGACTATCGCGCCGATTCTCGGCTGAAAACCCCCCTTACGACAATCGCTGGAACTTTACCCCCCAGGACCATCGCAAGCGATTGTCGGGAAAGATTTCCTCGTCGTGAGCGACGTTCTAAGATAGAACTTTGGCAGCTCAAAGAGTCGCCGATCGCAAATCGTAGAAATCAAACAGTGTTTGATATTTGCGACTGGAAATAGAACGTCGGGCATTGTCTCGGTGGCTGCGAGCAGCGACAAGATTGACAGTTGCGATTCTCTTCTAGTGTGCGGTGCACCCCGACGCCAAAATCGGACACACAATCGCTAGTCGTGTAGTTTGAGCCAGGCTTAAATGAACTCTTCACCAGGACTTAGTAGAACTCCAAGGAACTCTTCACCAGGACCTAATAGAACCCTCAAGAACCCTGATCTCATAGACACTGACCACGACCAGTTGATCACAACAGCATCCTATCTCATCTACTCACCTCACTCTAGGGCCAGTAGAACCCTGCTGACTACTACAACATCAAACCCCAAAAGAAAATATTGGCACGCTGGATCCAGAGATGTTACACTTAGCAGAAGATTTTATCCAAAGTGATTTACAAAGTTGCTATATTAGGCAAAGAAAGAGAATTAAATCTATCTATCTATATAGTACATTAATTTTATCTATGGAAGCAGCTTGTGGTCGGTTCTTGGCCACATAAATAGCTTTATCTTCTGCACATGCTTCTTCACACTGATATAATTCCAAGATGGACTCTGAGCAGAATTAGTGTTTCAAATTAAGAATCGGATTTAAGTTCATTTCCTCCATAGTGGGGAGCCATATGATCACTACATTTTCCCGAAATAGAAGTGGATTAGCAGTGACACTCACGTGGCCTATCTACCATCTTTGATCTGATGCTGCTGGTAAACCCCGCCCCCACATCATACTGCCATAGGTGCCTGTGCCTGTCAGTCAGACTTGAAACTCCCAGTTGTGTTGTCTTATTGGTCAGTAACTCAGATTGAAAGAATGGAAGAAGAAAGAAGAAAAGAATGGAAACCCCATCCCGACTGCTCTCATTGGCTGAAACAAAGCAGAAAGGCTTCTATTCTCTCCGATCATCTTTTTTTTAAAAGTATATAAGTTACATTTAATACGTATTTCTATTTATTTTTCGCCTGAATGTGTTTAAAATCTGGACCTTGTTTTCTACGTTCCAAAATCAAATGTAAATTCTAGATCTTTAACCCCTTAGGACACTACCCCTGTAATAAATGAGCTGTTACCAGAATGGCCATGACCAAGTCGTAATGTATTACTAAAGGCCCTGTGCACTGTCACAGTGGTGTAGTACTATGGTAGTGTAGTACTATGGTAGTTTTTTTCAGTGACTATTTCAACGTCCCGTGGCGGGACAGTGTCTGGGAAGGGGCTACCTTTGTTTTTCTTATTGTGTAAGACGCAGGACTGTGCCATGTTATGCAAAGTAGTTGAACGCCAGCTGGACCTATGCAGATTTTTTGTCATTATTTTCATCATTAATAAATGCCTGTTCAAATGGGGGTGGTGATTGTTGTGAGTTCCTCTACCTGTTAGGAAAAAGTTTTGTGATATATATATATATACCAGAATATATATATATATATATATATATATATATATGGGCAACTGGAGGCCCGGGGGCCACATGTGGCACGTCTCCTGACTCAGTGTGGCCCTTAGATAAAACACAATTACAGAAATAAATAAATAATGACCAGCTACACTACTGAATTAATCCGTTGTAATTATACTGTTGACCGATAGAGAGCACTCCGATCCCTGGTCTTGTGGCCCTCTGATGGTAGCGATGGAAAAAGACATGAAAGTTGTATAAAGTAGAAGTAGAAGTACTCCTACAGATGTAATAACAGCACTAGTGGTATGAAATTACATGATTTTATAAAGGTGATATACTACTAGCGTTGTAATTTACATCTGTAAGAGTACTTGTTCTTCTACTCCATACCACTCTGATTGTATGTAATATCTTCTCGACTCAGATTTTGGTAACACTTCATGTGTTGCTTCACGATGCGTTCATAACAGCTGTTAAGCTACACATTACACATTGATGACAAGCTGTCTTAATTCTGCATTCCACTACGTTTATGAACAGCTTGTTATGCATGTTGAGTCATGTCTCATTAAAAGGTTAAGAATATACTATGTGCAGTTTATGAAGGCTGCTTTGAATGTATTATAAAGTGACACAACACATATAGCAAAATTCAACATTTCAAAGTTCCATGCACAGCTCCTAGGTGCTGATAGATGCAGGAATGTGCAATACTTCAAAAGAAAGAAGTCTACCGCACACTTTCTTGACTTAATGCTCGGTTACGTAAACGAGCATAAAGTCCAGAAAGTGTGCGGTAGACTTTTTCCTTTTGACATATAGCAAAGTGTTACCAAAGTTTTATCTGCAGCTGTATTATTATTATGATGATGTATACTAAGCCAGATATAAATCAGGCTTACAATGTAGCAGTGGCCACTAGTATGGATCAGACCCATAACCTGTACTGTAGGGCAGTGTTTCTCAACCTTTTTTTAGGCGAGGCACCCTTTCATTTCATGCAAAATATTAAGGCACCCCAAACCAACAAGTCGTAACATGGCATCGCATCCGATACCACAAAAGCTTAGAAAAGGAACACATTTGGAGACGTCACACGACCTACGTTCGAAGTTGCAGCTGACTGGGGCGACCTATATTTACTTTATTGTGCGTAAATGGCAGATGAAAGATTCCACTGACTAGCATCAATTTAGACAAATATGTATTATATTACATAATTTATTTATCAGCCACGTTTCCGGGGCACCCCTGAGAGGGGCCCGCCGCACCCCATGGTGCCCCGGCACCCCTGTTGAGAAACACTGCTGTAGGGTGCCCCAATGAAGAAGAGATGATGAGGAGCTTGTACCACAAGGTGGCGATATTGCAACAGGATTATTCATTAGGTCGGTGTTTCCCAAACTTTACCATGGTGAGGCCCGCTATGTTACATTCAAGGCCACCCTTGCATGGGTCGTGCCACACTATTTTTTTCCTGTGCATCCCCTTGTCACAACCATAGTCCATGTCTATGTGTCAGCGCCCCATTGGGATATACTGTATGGAATGATAATACTGCAATAGTAGAAATGTTCAGAGATGCAATCTAAGGCCCGACCACCGATATATCGGGCCGATATTTAGCATTTTTGGGATATAGGTATCGGCCATACTTTCAATACATTTTCACCGATAAGTTTGTATAACTTTCACAACCAATTTTGCAGCCGTTTCGTTCTGAATGCATCTTCTATTCTGCTCTCCCCACTCTGAGTCCATAAGAGTTTGTTATCATAACTAAATATAGGTATATATATAATAATAATAATTTATATTTCATTACATTTAATTATTAATTTCATTATGAACAGTATTTCTATATATCGGTTGCACTTATCGGTTATTGGCCTCCCATTTCCATAAATATCGGTATCGGTATCGGCCCTGAAAAAAAACATATCGGTCGGGCCCTAATGCAATCGATTATAATGCACTTCTAAACTAGTAGGAATATTGTTTGGCTTATTTTTTGTTTATTTTGGTGTACATGAATTATTCAATTATTACTCCTTTTGTTTTGCTATAACCAACCTTTTCTTCTAACTTGCCACGGACCCCCTCACTCTCCCTCGCAGCCCCCCGGGGGTCTTCGGCCCCCACTTTGGAAACCACTGCACTAGGCCGCCTTATTATGGTGTCTCAGTGTGTGAGGATATACTCACAAAAAATGACGTTCCACCAATAAAGAAAATAGTTTTAATGTAGTAAGCCACAGTTACACACAAGTACAAGACTGGTATATCGGTCTTTAAACCTTGGTTTTACAAGGTGATGGCGAAAAGCCTCAAGTCAGTAAGGTGAAAAGAAAAAAAAGAAAGAAAGTTTGTGTTTACAGCACATTCGGTTAAGAGAGACGTCAGTTACGTATGAGGCACTATACATTGGGACTGGCAGTGCAAATTCTTCATGTGCCTGGGGCTAAAGCTATGATTTGACAAATCACAACAGCAGTTGAGACAATTTTACAGATATGGGCCTATACTACAAAGCTGGTTCAGGAGTAAACCAGGTTAAGAGGAAAATCATCTAATAGAACAGCCTGGAGTCCTCATTTTCTAACTCCAGGCTCTTCTATTAGATGATTTACCCCTTCACCTGTTTTACACCTGAACCAGCTTCGTAGTATAGGCCCATGATGGCATCCCAGTGGACCCAGGGAGTATTCCAAGAACATGGTTAAGTGATGCTAAACGTGGCTAAGTTAACCTACAGATAGTGGTAAACCTGCTAATAGATTACCCACAGACTGCATTTAGTTAAGAAAACGAGGACCCCAGGCTCTTCTATTAGATGATTTACCTCTACCTGGAGGTTAACTTAGCCAGGTTTACTACTGAGCTGGGTTCTCGGAATGCTCCCCCAGATGTTGAGATGGCGAGGCTGATGGGTGAGAGGTCACATGTTGATTTGATGGACACGTTTAAAATGTACTGAGGAAAATCAAATCGCAACCAATTTTTACGTCATTACGTCTACATCAAACACAATACGTAATCCAAAAGTGTTTATTCATCTTTCATCCAACTATACACGTTTTCTGTCTTTAAAAAAAACGAACAAAACAAAACAGAAACCGAAGAATAAAATGATTTGAGAGCGGCGCGGCCGCTCCATGGGGAGGGGGATGAGTTGACAAGAGGCACACCGGACGCCACGCGCTGCGCTAGCGTCTCTTGTCGTAGCTTGTCAGCAATGTGTTCCACTCAGTAGAATCTGCAAAAAATAAAAAAGGAGACACACACACACACAAAATAGGCCTTTTAGAAAATCAGTTACAAAACCCAGGGGAGAAAGTGTGAGTTAAATAATTGTGACGCGTGTGTGTGTCTTCGCATGGAAGTGCCCCCCGATTACAAAGCAGCATCGGCTGTGTGAGGATGGTGGTGGTGGAACAATTCTATACAGAGAAAAACACTGACAGGGCCCACTATACGATCTGCAACAGTCATTATAGGGCCCCCATCAGCAACATGGGAAGGCCCTGGGCCCAGGGGCAAATGCCCTGCTTTCCCGCCCCATCCCCCACCACCCCCACATAGCTCTGTCCCTGGATGACCACACTTGGTGAGTGCTGTGGGCAGGGCCGCTGACAGAATTGGCCGGGCCCAGGACAAAACTCATGTGAAAGGGCCCCCCGCGCAATACACACAGTCTAATGAGGACCCAATTCTGGGCCACCTCTCTCTCTGGGCCAGGGACAACATACCCCTTTGTCCCCCCCTGGCCCCTGTTGGCTACCCTGGCTGTGTGCACCCTGCAGTTAAGTGGGCTCACCTCTATGGGTCTCGTTAAGGGGATTTACATGCTAACTGGTACACGCTGCACGCATTAAAGACATTAGAGTAAGTGCTCTGATGTGGGGTATTGATTATGTGGAGTAGAGTGTGGAGAGAAGAAGAGCTGAGCTGCTTTAGTGTGCTTTATTTAAGATGTGTGCGTGTGCGTGTGTTGGAGGGGGGTGGTATCCAGAGTTCTGTGTGGTAATGGAACATCTGTCCTGCACATGATGTGTGTGTGTGCGTGTGTGCACACACGCGCATGCGTGGTTGAGTGTGTGTGCATGTGTGTGCTTGAGTGTGTATGCGTGGTTGAGTGAGGCTGTGCGCGCGTGTGTGTGCGTGCGTGTGTGTGTGTGTGTGCGTGTGCGTGCGTGTGTGTGTGTGCGCACACGCGCGTGTGCTTGCGTGGTTGAGTGTGCATGCGTGGTTGAGTGTGCATACCGTGTGTGTGTGCGCGTGCATCGTGGTTGACTGTGTACAGGGGCATAGCACCAAATTTGGGGCCCCAGGAACAACCTCTTTCATGGGCCCGCAAGAACATTTTCCATCAAACATTTTTCATAGGAGGGCCCCCGGTGGGCCCCCCAGGTGGGCTGGGCCCTAAGAATGAGTCAGGGTTTTCCCCCCCTGTTCCACGCCACTGACTGTGTATGAGTGTGTGTGTGTGGTTGAGTGTGTGTGTGCATGCATGCATTGTTGTGTGTGTGTGCGTGCGTGCGTGGTTGAGTGTGTGTGTGTGCTTGCATGCGTGCATGGTTGTGTGTGTGTGTGTGTGTGTGTGTGTGTGTGTGTGTGTGTGTGTGTGTGTGTGTGTGTGTGTGTGTGTGTGTGTGTCCTCTAATGACCAGACTCACCTGGTTCCTCCTGACTCCTCTTTCCCATCAGCCCAACGAAAGCGTTGATTTTATGCCCTGGAAACAACAGCAGGAAAAGAGAGGGAGGGTCATCGTTAGAGATCTCTCACACTGTACATGTAACGGCGCACATAACATTTGGCTGCAGCATGCAACACACATTTCCCCTCAATACCTGACTTAAAACACAATACCCATTTTAGTGTGTGTGTGTGTGTGTGTGTGTGTGTGTGTGTGTGTGTGTGTGTGTGTGTGTGTGTGTGTGTGTGTGTGTGTGTGTGTGTGTGTGTGTGTGTGTGTGTGTGTGTGTGTGTGTGTGTGTGTGTGCCATTAATCAAAAGGAAGTGACTGGTCAGTTTGCTGAATGTGTGACACATCTATAAAGTATGTCTACATCACAGACATAAATGTATCACATACAAGAGTTTTGTTGTAAAACGACGTATCCACCATTTTTTTACTTTTGCGATTTATTATTGGAAATGACTGTTCGGAAGTCCTATGAGTGAATTCCATTGAAATATCTTGAGAACACTCTTTTGAACTCCTATATAACATGCATTTTGCAAGGCAATGGAATGCCCAACACCAAAATGTCAGTTTGTCAAGATGTTCCAAATAATGGATATTACGTCATTTTGCACCAAAGTTCTATAAATAGTATGTCTATGACATAGACATACAGTATACATACTTATATATAGTATTATGTCTATGGTCTATGACGTGAGAAGAACAGAGGACCAGGAGGAAGGGATTGGTGTAATCTTACGGTGGTGAACCACCAACCTCCTGTGTGTGTGTGTGTGTGTGTGTGTGTGTGTGTGTGTGTGTGTGTGTGTGTGTGTGTGTGTGTGTGTGTGTGTGTGTGTGTGTGTGTGTGTGCGTGAGTGTGCGGCACGCATGTGTGTGTGTGT
The DNA here is from genome assembly GCF_034702125.1 of Engraulis encrasicolus. Lineage (NCBI taxonomy): Eukaryota > Metazoa > Chordata > Actinopteri > Clupeiformes > Engraulidae > Engraulis > Engraulis encrasicolus. Next base: position 10,842,176 of record NC_085876.1, read on the forward strand.
GTGTGCGTGAATGTACTCTATGTGTGAGTGTGTGTGTGTGTGTGTGTGTGTGTGTGTGTGTGTGTGTGTGTGTGTGTGTGTGTGTGTGTGTGCGTGCATGCGTAAGTGTGTGTGTGTGCGCATGTGCTCACGCAATTGTTTGCATTGCTATGATTGCTTGTCAGTATAGGAATAACTTTATTTGCACAGCTTACACATTAAGTCACAAGTGTAAATATTGTGTGTGTTTTGGGCAGCGGCAGACTCTGTGAGTGGGTGTGTGTGTGTGTGTGTGTGCGTGCGTGCGTGCGTACACGTGTGTGTGTGTGCGCCCAGGGGCCTTTGCTGGTCCGGATATTGGCTTTTAGTCTGATTGGCAGATAGCTCCCCATATGCTATTAACACTGATGAAGCACACTAATATCCCGTCTTTCCACACACACGCACGCACGCACACACACACACACACACACACACACACACACACACACACACACACACACACACACACACACACACACACACACACACACACACACACACACACACACACAGCCGCCAGATATGTGCACACTTACACACACATATTACATTATCAGTGTCTCCTACTCACGGCTTCGTAATGAGAGGATCTGATATGTATGCTGACCCTGCTATGACTTCTCACAGCCATTTTCACCATGAGCAGTCTGATTCGACTCTGTCTGCTTAATTGCAGCTGTGGTTTTACACTGAGGGTCTCCATGTATCAAGTTGATGTGTGAGAGAGAGTGTAAGTACATCTATACACCTGCCTGTCTGTCTGTCTGTCTGTCTGTCTGTCTGTCTGTCTGTCTGTCTACCTTTTCGTCTGTCTTTTTGTCTTTCGCAAGGAGAATAGACATGATTGAATTCAAGGCCAATTTGAATTTTAATTCAAAGCCCATTTGAGATGGGATGGATGGCTAAACATTTACAACGGCAGGTTTGTGTTTGTAAAGAGGGAGAGTGGAGTACTCACTTTTGCGTGTGATCTGTGCGTTGGCTGCTGTGGAGACAGACAGAAAAAATATTACTCTGGTGCGCAGCGTTGGTGGAGTAAGTAATACAAAAAATGTGCCACAGTTTTGTGCCACGCGTTATTGTATTTAAGGGCTGAAATACGACAAAAAATGATTTCCATGAGATAGACTAGACTGTCTGGTTTGAAATAGAGCAAAGCGCAAAGTGGGCACCATTTAATACAATGGATGAGCTGGCGCGTAATCGTCTTACCGGAGGAGCGCTTGCCCATCAGTCCGAAGAATTGATTCGGTCGGGGCTTTCTCGTCATTCTCCGCAGTATCTCCCTGAACGAGTCGGAGGGAAACCACTCATCCTGGGGAAGAAATTAGATCAGTGTAATGTAAAACGCCAAACTAATGGCTATGCGTTTTTCTCTGCGATCGATACAAAGTTATGAACATAGAGCCCCGTGTATTTTTTTGTGAGCTACTTTGACTTACTTTGTCACTTCATATATTACGGATGGGTTCTCCAAAATGGTCTTGAATGAAACGCTTGTCTTTCTACTTCTACATATTTCTCCAAGCCTGTGCGTAAAAGGCCAATTTGATGGATAGGCTATACTCAGGGCATGGGGTTTTAGATGGAGAGCGGAGCCGTTTCAGATGCTCGGGCGCTTGGCTGCTGTCCAACCCGCAATGTCAAATGGAAAACGTGCGCAACATCTGAAAGTAGTCTCGCCTGCATGGCGTAATGAGCCCTTGGACAGGCAGGCAATATCCTGATTAAACAATGCGTTCCTTGGAGGAGTAATTCTCGTTACTAATTCATTCAAACACACTTTAAACAATACAGTTTGTTAAAATAAGAAATACCATCACGCCCACAATCACAAGATAGTATAGCCTATATAAGTATTAAAGTTACTGTGACTTGTGGAGGAGAGGCTTATTATTTTCTTCTGCAATTAAAGAGTTTATAAATCTAATGCCTGTAAGTGAAAAAAAAAAACATTAATGTCACCGAAAGTTATGGAGAGCCCAGGAGATTCAAAATCAGAACCTAAATAAATTCAAACAATCTAGTTATATAGGCCTACAGCATTTTTTCAGCTAAATCACAGACATATCGAGGCATAGACAGTGTGGCTTCCACTTCCTTTAGCTATGAATGCACTACACCTGTAACCAATAACATTTTAGGTACCTGTATTTGAATGCTGTTCACCCAATAATCTGGATCCTCTTTGGCACCGAATTCTTCACAAAACACTTGTGCCAGAGCCAAGAAGAGTACTACCGCCGACAGGAGTAACTTCATTCTGAAGCGGGTTGTGGTGCGCGACTCAGAAGTCCGCAAAGTCCTTATCAGCGCAGTGGGACAGAGATCAGGCAATCAGAAAACGAATAGTGTTTTCAAAAAATAACACAAACTGGTAGAAAATATGCTGTTTCTTTGCTTCCGTCTTGGTAGTCAATGCGTTTGGGGACTTCTCTGCGATGTTACTTGGAGATAGGCGCCCTCTTCATTTGCGCGCTCACTGTTGCTCCGTTAGTTCCGCGCTGTCTTCTGCACTCCTCCGTCCGTGAGCGCTCAGTTCCAGGAGAGTGTGCGTGTGCGAGTGGCCACGCCAGAGTACACACTCAGGAGGTTTTACTAGTGGTTTTATAACGCACGGGGCCACGAGGCGAGTGGCAGGTCCCTACAAATCAATATGCGATGACAATGTCTTTGGCACGAGTTTTCTTCTTTAAACTTCGTATGACTAATCGCCGACCCGACTCTGCATGTGACTGTTGGTGTAGTCGCGAAGAACAAGTGTGACCTTCACTTGTAGGCACCTTGTACCGGAACTGTTAGGATGGGGAGGATGGTAAAGACCAGCGGCCCGACGGGAAAAAAAAAACCGAGAGACGACGCTGTTGACGCACCAAATCTCGTTGAGTACGTAGGCATTACGACAAATGTTGCGTGATGATGAATCAAGTTGATTTACGGTCCATGTGAAGACACAAAAATGGACCAGGAAGACTAAAGTTTCCCACAGCTGGCGCCTCCCCATCATGAGCCCCAAAAGTGTCCAACCTTGAAAGGGGTATTTTATTCCATTAATGGAACCATCATCAATCATTTACTGAATTACATAGGCTGTGACCTCTATCTTGTCTAAGTGACAGGTAACCTCTGACGGTAGGCCAGAAGGGCACGGCTTGCCATAGTTTTCCATTAATGCAGGGGTGGGGAACCTATGGTCGTCTTATCCGACCTTATGCAGATTCACATTAAATAGGACACGTGTTGTAAAGAAATCTTCGATATTACATTTGCAATACAATTAAGTTGTACTGTCAGGGGACTGCTAGTATTAAAATATAACTTCTGCCAATTTCGACATGCAGTTGTAATGCTTGCAATACCCTGGACTTGTCAGTACCTGAATTTTTTTTCCCAGCCTTTTCCGAGAACCTGGTCATTTTAATGGGGGCAGAGAAAAATGCAGCATCACTGGGTACTGACAAGTCAAGGGTAGCATGAACAATACAACAGCATATTGAAATTGGCAGAAGTTCCCTGTTTAAGCAATATTTCCAGGGGATTACAGGTAATGGTGGGGTCTGTTCTAAAGGTAGCCACCTTCAACGTGCAGGGGAAATCCTGGTTTGTGTTCATAGTCCGCCATCAGAGGACTTTATAAAATTTGAAGTGGCCCCTCAAATGAAAAAGGTTTGCCGCACCCCTCCATTATGTGTTGCAGATGTTGGTTCCGCACATCCTTTCTCTGGTTCTACATTTCTTTACAAGAGAAAACTTCACTGGATATTGACTCTCCTCATGCAGTCCCTGTCTGCAAGGATTTTGACCACTAGCTACTGGGGGTTTTCAATGCCACTGTCTGCCAATCAAAACGTAACAGAGAATAAAAGTTTTTTTTAATAATCACTGAGATAGACTAAACTTACATGTACAGTGCCCTCCATAACTATTGGCACCCCTGGTTGAGATGTGTTAAAAGCCTTAAAATAAATTCAGTGTTTATTGCAGAAGAATACTGTCACACTGAAAATTTTAGGAAAATGTAGCCTTCAACTCAAATGAATTGTAGGAAAATAAAAAAAATCCCTGACTAAAAAATAATTATTTTTCATTAAATCACCTGTTCCACAATTATTGGCACCCTTAACAATTCCCAGGAAATAAATATAATTGAAGCATTTCCGTCATTTCTACAGTAGTTTACAAAGTTTACCAGAGTATGTAGGAACATTTAATTAGTAATTCATCACTTCCTGTTTCCCTGGGGTATAAATATGACATGACACCGAGGCCATTTCTCTTATCCACTCTTAAACATGGGAAAGACAAAGGAACACAGCATAAAAGTGAGGCAGATGTGCGTCGACCTTCACAGGTCAGGCAGAGGCTACAAGAAGATTGCCACTCAACTGCAGCTGCCCATATCTACGGTGAGAGGAATAATTAAGAAGTTCAAAACAACTGGAACAGTGGTAAACAAGCCTGGACGAGGACCCAAGTTTATTTTGCCACCACGCACAGTGAGGAGGATGGTAAGAGAAATCAAAATATCTCCAAAGCTCACTGTTACAGAATTACAACAAATGGTAGCATCCTGGGGTCACAAAGTCTCCAAATCGACCATCAGGCGCTGTCTACACGCCAACAAGCTGTTTGGGAGGCATGCACGGAGAAAACCTTTCCTCACCCACAATCATAAACGCAAACGTCTGGAGTTCGCCAAGCGGTATTGGGGCTTCAACTGGGACCGTGTGCTTTGGTCAGATGAGACCAAGATTGAGCTTTTTGGCAACAAACACTCTAAGTGGGTCTGGCGTGCCACGAAAGATGCGCATGCTGAAAAGCACCTCATACC
>NC_085876.1:10852027-10854527 GCF_034702125.1 Engraulis encrasicolus
CAGTCAATAGCCAATGAAATGGCCTGCCAATATCATTTAGCACCAGCTGAACTGTATAAAGAGAAAGGTGTGGTCTGTGTGTGTGTGCGTGTGTGCGTGTGCGTGTGTGTGTTTGCGTGTGTGGTCTGTGTGTGTGTGTGTGTGTGGGTGTGTGTGTGTGTGTGTTCCGTGTGTGTGCGTGTGTGCGTGTGCGTGTGTGTGTTTGCGTGTGTGGTCTGTGTGTGTGTGTGTGTGTGGTCTCTATGTGTGTGTGTTTCGTGTGTGTGTTTTGTTTTTTTCTGAAGACAATGCAATATTAAGCAAATAAGATGCTGTGTGTGTATGTTTGAGTGTATGTTTCACTCATACATTGTATGCATGCGTAGTATATTCAGATCATCAGATTTTTGAACACATGTTTGACATAAGAACACAGTTGCCTGTGAGTCCGTGCGTGTGTTACGGATACCAGAGTACCAGAGATATGGTAGCAGAACGTTAGTAAACCTCCCTCCTGAAGCCTCATACAGATTCGGTAGCACTGAGATGTGGGCCTCCCATACCGAACTAGAGCGTTAAGCGAAAGGTCGCAAGTTCAAGCCCCGAGTGGTGGACTGCACAGGATGCATGCATGTTGCAGACAACAATGGGGCACCGAAGTCACGCCCTTCTACTTCCGGTCCATGAGGCTTACACTCGTAAAATTTTGAATGGGAGTGAATGGAGCAAGTCAAGCTGAATTCTGATTTGGTTTGACATGTGCTCTGTATTTCACATATGATAGCAGTGGATTTTAAAGGTTTGGATTTGGCATCGTACGACCACTCATTTTTGGCAGGCAAGGTTTACAGATAAAGCCTACATTGTAAATTGCTCCTCACAATGTAAATTGTCTACATTGTAAATTGCCCATCACAATCTATTCAGTGCCATTAAGAGTTCACACATGTCAAGGATGGCAATGCTAAAGAAAAAGAAAAGAATGCCGCACACTCTGCTCCATGTTTTAATGGTGAAGTGACGTTTCGGCCGTCTGGCCTTCTTCAAACTTACAAAACAACCACATCCACAGTGCCTTTATATAAACCCCAATTAGTGAACACCTGGTCCCCCTAGAGCATAGAGCTCCCCCATTGGTTGGTTACCTTAAATGCTTCTGAGCACAAGGCTCCCTCGTTAGCAAGTCAGTCTTAATTAGAGGTAACCAAGAGTATTTACATCTATTTACACAGGTTAACAGATTGAAATTAAAACATCAGTTCATCAAAACATCACAAATAATACAATCTGAAAACACAAAAACACCTTTTACAGGAAACTCTTCAGAGAAAACATTTAAGGTCATATTCAACATTCAAACCATAAGGTGTTAAGGTTTTTAAATGGTATATCCAGTAGTGTTCTCTTCTGGAGAGTAAGTTGTCTAAATCACCTCCTCTAGGGGGCAAAACCACTTTCTCAATACCAATGTATTTAAGGGATGAAATGCTGGCACAGTGTTCTTGGAAGAGAATCGAAGGAGAATTGTGCGTGTGCTGACGCTGTATTGTTGGAAGAGAATTGTGAGAGTGTGAGAGTGAGAGGAGAACAGTGTGTGTGTGTGTGTGTGTGTGTGTGTGTGTGTGTGTGTGTGTGTGTGTGTGTGTGTGTGTGTGTGTGTGTGTGTGTGTGTGTGTGTGTGTGTGTACGTCTGCGTGTGTGTGCATGTGATTCACACACACATTCAAAAACATTGAAGACAATACAATAAGAGGCAACTAAGATGGTCTGATAAGAAGGATGACATGACAGGATATGCAATATGACTGTGATGACGATGATGATGATGATGATGAAGATGATGATGATGATGATGATGATGACGATGATGAAGATCATACAATGATCAGGATGATAACAGTGACTAGGCACAGGATGACCACATGGGCATGATGAAATGTGTTGATGATGATGATGATGATGATGATGATGATGATGATGATGAAGATGTTGATGATTACGATAGTGAAGGGGATGATGATGATGAAGTTGACAAAGACGCCGCTGAATATGATGACAATGTTGACTTGACGATTATGACAGTGAAGATGATGATGATGATGATGATGATGATGATGATGATGAATGATGAATGATGATGGAAGTGATGAAGACAAAGATGACTTTAATGACGACGATGATAATGATGATGATGATGCTGATGATGATGATGATGATGATGATTATGACAGTGAAGATAAAGACTATGAAGAATAAGGAGGTGATGATGACAAAAGATGACAACAATGTCACCAATGAGCATGACGATGACGATGTATTTTTGCTGCTCCTGAGAGCGACAGGAGAAATGGAGGAAGAAAGACTCTGCTCATCTGCCAGCGTGAGGAGTGAGGGGTCACAGAGGCCAGTCACATTCATTTGGATTACGCGGACACACACAGCATTCTGCTACAAGCCCCTCACCATTGTGTGTGTGTGTGTATGTGCGTGCGGAACTCAGCATTGCAGGACGACATACACA
>NC_085876.1:10857027-10864527 GCF_034702125.1 Engraulis encrasicolus
CAACAACACAGGTGCTTCCAAAGTGTGAACGGCTGCAAAAAAGTTGGGAACTAATGTGATTAAAAGTATACCTCTCAGTGTGCACTTTCACCTAACCAACTTTGCCTGAAGATTTCAACTACCGGTACTTCAATATGGTGGATGGAATGTCTTGATGCTAACAGTAAATGTCTTCGTTAACACTCAGCAAATCTACATAAATACAGTATGTCACATAAGTGAGTACACCCCTCACATTTTTGCAGGTTTGGAAGAATACCTTCTCATAAGACAACATAAAAGAAATTTCTCTTCAACACAATGATTAGTGACCTATTAACAGCATATATAACGGCTTAAATTTGTTGTTCACACACAAAAAATCTAAATACAGCCATTAACGTTTTACAACATGTAACAAAAGTGAGTAGACTCCAGGTTAAAATCCTGTGGAGAGTGTCTGAGAAGGGGCCGTGTTGGCCCAAAACGTCTCGAAATGAAAAGGGATTAAAAGGTCTTCGGTGTGCGTTTCAACCTTTCTTTAGATTGAACTTTTACATTTTGAGTCTGCACCTGGATAAAATAGATGGATGTGAGATATGAATGAAATCCTATGGAGAGTATCATGATCTGCCTCAGTAGTCACAGTGCATGTTGACATGAGCTGCTGTCCAATTGGCTGTGGGCAGTACTTGAAGTGGGGGGGGAACTCAGGGGAAGTCAGTTCCCCCTCCTCTTAATTTTCATCAGAGTTCCTGCACTGATCTTTTCAGTGCCTTTTCCGGCATGAGGCACAGCATTAAGCCGGATGCCTAATTGATTAAAATGCATTAAAATGCATGAAATTGCATCTAAGAAGCGCAAGTTTTCTTGAGGGAGGACCCCCAAACCCCCCGTCCAAAAATATGGCCTCCTTTTTGCTGTCACGGACATGGCCACTCTATTTGGTACTGATGAGATTGTCGGAAAATTAGGGTTCCTGCACTTCTTTTGGGATGGTATTTTCGGACGATTAGGGTTCCTGCACCTCTTTTCATCCACTTCAAGCACTGGCTGTGGGAACATAGATATGCTCCCGTATGAGAAACATCATTGCACACCACATACTGTTTCATATAGATACATGTAATTCAAATAAAGGCCCGATTTCCATGAACTGGTGCAGAACATCTTATTCTCCATGAGTGACGGTAATACCAACCTCAAACTTCTTACCGGAAATCAACGTGCAGGCTGTGCCAACATCCACAATTCCCTCTGTGTCCAAACATAATCAAAGTTGGGAAGGATTCCAGGGGAAGGATTTGCATGATGAGCCAGCACTTCCTTCTTTCATGCACACACACGCTTGCACACGCACGCACACTGTACATATGCATGCATGCATGCAGGCACGCACACACACACACACACACACACACACACACACACACACACACACACATGTCCATTTTCATTCTAATCTATGCAAAATTAGGATCTGTTTAATTGCCAACATGATTTCCCCAGTTGCTCTTCACACTGCAGCTCAGATCAGTTTGTTGTTATTGTTAGGAAGTTAGAGACCCCCTCCGCCTTCTTATCTCTTAGCGCAATGTTTGCAATAACATGGTCGTCAGAGTGCGTGATAACTAATGTTAATCGTATATGCGTCGGAACCCACTTACCTCCGTCCCAAAGCCTTTGGCGAGCGGAGACACATTACGGGCCAGGACGGTCTGCCGAGCCCTTCGTCTTCTCTTTCCTCCAAGTACATATTCCCTGAAACAAACAAAGACAGTAAAATGCCCCAGGCACCATCCATCGGACAATGACAGTCCCTAAATCCGATGGACAGGGTTGCAAACATACCCCGTTTCCCGCTAGCTTCCTGCTAGCCACAAGCTCCACTTGAGCCAACTGTTTCGAGAGCGTCACCTGTGACCTCTGCGTAACCCCTTTTGTAGGCGCTGGGACGCAAAGATCAAGCACACAGGCTAAATATGGCTGCAGCCGAAGGGCCCCCACCTTCCAGGGGGCCCCCAGTTGGCAAAAGGGAGCAATAAAAAAAGCAATATAATTGGAGGAAAGTAATAAGATATAGTATTCATAACAAGTTTTTAATCTTATTAATACTCCTCTTGGGTTGGAATCATCACGCCGTCTATATAATTTTGTTATAAAATGTTCTTTCCTTGGGGGCCTACAGCAACCTGTAGCCTAGGCCCCCCGGATCTTCTTGATCCAGCCCTGCAGAGAGGATACATTCAGGCGATGACAGCATGAAAGAAAATGAAGAGGAAGATAAAAGTAGAGGAAGATGGGAATAAGACAAACATTCTTCCTGTCCAATCTTTTCATTCCGAGTGCAAATTAATGTATCCTCAGGTTTAATTAACGTTTTACTGTACATTATGTACCTTACACTTACCATTTTATCGAAAGTGACTCACTGCACTTAACACACCAGACAACTTAAACAACTTTGAGCTGGCAAGAGCAGGTAGAAAAAAAAAACAGAAGAAGTGTTTTGGGTGGCAAGACCGACATGAGTTCAGTTGAACTTCAGCAAACTTTATATGGCATTGAACGGTTTGGCGATAGCCACAGTAGCCAATCAGAATGACAAAATGCTTACATCTCACTTTGTGTCTCTCCTACTTTGACACTTTTGTCATGGGCTTCGTGCCACTTTCCATCTGTTCATACAGTTACAGTTATTGCGGTGAAGTTGTGCCTTACACGAGGGCACGGGAGCATAGATGATGAGGGATTGCAACCTTGGGTGCATTCCAATATGCAACCTTGCGTCCTCCACTTGTGCTTGTGGCCTCAAATTTTGTTGATGCCCCGCCTCCGTGGAGAAAACAAATAAGTTTCCCAGCTGTCAGCCTAGCCAAAACAATTTTTGGTAGACTGTTTTTCATTCATCATCCAGTTTTCAAATGAGAAAATGACTTTACAATCGAGCTTTTGCGAGATATTGAAATATAATGCTGTTGTCATTCATGTCATCATGACATATTACTTCCTGGTACGAGGCCACAAGCACAAGTGGCGGATGCAAGGTCGCATATTGGAACGCACCCAGTATGAATCAAGGACCAACTTCCTAACTGTTCGGCCATGGCTGCCCATTTACATGTCTGAGCACTTTGAGCAGTCCAGTGGGTAAAATGGATGGGACTCACTAGTTCGACGCCCTTTCGGTACTTACCGCTTACGTCATACGACCCTAACCCTAACCCTAACCTTAACCCTAACCCTAACCCTAAACCTAAACCTAACCCTAACCCTAACCCTAAACCCTGATCTCCTGCCAGAATCCAATTCCAACCCATTCATAGGTTTCCGGAAACCCTCTCCAAACACTAACCTTAAATCGCTTGTTTGAAATGTTTGATTACCATGTGAAGTACAGAGAGGGCGTCAAACTAGTGGGTCCCAAAATGGATGGCTGAAAGAGCAGAGAATTTGCATGTGAGAGGTAAGTGCAGTGGGACTGACTCATACACAGTCATCATTGCTCTGACGTTTCATGTTTCATTCAGCTGTCATGGACACACACACACACACTTTCTCCAAAGTTTCATTCAGCTGTCATAGAGTCAGAATACCCTTTGGCTCTTTGATGTGTTTTAGATGAATACAGTTCACTTCGTGTGTGTGTGTGTGTGAGTGTGAGTGTGAGTGTGAGTGTGAGTGTGAGTGTGAGTGTGAGTGTGAGTGTGTGTGTGTGTGTGTGTGTGCGTTTCCAACACTACACACAACCTCCTGATCCGCAGGCTAAAGCTGGTGCTTATTAACAGATCAGTTTTGTAAAGAGTACAGGCAGCACTCTCTCTCATCAGTACTGGAAAAGGAGGAGACACAATGATGCTAGCCAGGCTGCGCCCTCCTAGTGACGCAACACCTTTGGCGTTGTTGGTTCTAAATCGAATCAAATCACGATTGCAAGTCTACGATAATCAGGCAACAATGATGCTACTATAGGCTATATTATACAGTAGAGGAGACCAGGGGAAAATTGCGCCAGGGGATGGTTGCAACATCTCGACTTTTCTCCAAACAGATAGCTCGAGTGATCATGTTCATACTGTAAATGCTTAGTTGGATGCCCCATCTTTGTACAGTATTAATAGCTTGTTATAAATGGAGGAAATACATAGATGTTGCAAGTTGCAATTGTCCCCTGGTCTCTCATATTGCATCTTATTACATTGTTATTACACACCCTGTAAAATCAATATTACTGTGAATAAAAAAGCCATTAACTATATACCAGGTAGCCAAGAGAGTTTGCCCGTCGATGGGCGTATTCACTCTTTGCTGAAAACACTCAACTATCATAATAACATTGCTATGACAATGCAGATAGTCTTATGTAGCTGATTAAGACTTGGTCATTACCATTTTGGTGACAATAAGGTTATAACAGAAGCTCTGCGCTAAGGGGTTAATAGAGTTTATGGACAGAAAAAATGAATCTGCATTGCGGAAATACGGCCCTACGGTTCCAGGGTGCCATTTTGTTATGCTGCTTGTGGCAGGTTGAAGGTGGTAAGTGCATGGTTTTTTACATTGTTTTGCAAGGGCCTGCACATAATAAAAGTCTTTGTTTGCAAGGCAAAGTGTCATTGTTTTCAGTAAGTCTATGTAGAAGAAGAGTGCAGCACTGTTCCTTCACGATTTCACAGCTTTGCTCTTTTTTGTGCATGCTGACATTTCGGCTTTAGGCATCAGAGTGAGGGTTCTCTGATGAAGGTTAAGAGCTAAAACGTCAGCACGCCAAAAAGAAAAATGAAGTGAATACATGAAGTGTTGCAGTCTTCTTCCTCATGCTGACAAAAGTGCATGTTTTAGGCCATCTATTGATGACATCTGTCAAAAACGTCACCCGTGGGGTACTGTAGACCAGTGTTTCCCAACCTTTTTTGTCTTGTGTACCCCTAAGCATTTTCGTTGTGCCATGAGTACCCCCCAAGTCAAGTTCTCTATCCCAATGTAACTAAGCTCCATACATTTGTTAAAATTACATTTTTCCAAGTACCCCCTGCAGTGTGCTCGCGTACCCCTAGTGGTACACGTACCCCTGGTTGGGAAACAGTGCTGTAGACTGCCAGCGCACTAAAATGATGTCCATGACATTCTGTCAATGGCATAAGGAAGTTCTCCTGTTCTGAAGACTCTTTAGTGGTGCGCATCAGCGAGTCAGAGGCATACGGAAAGTGTGTGGGGCTTCCAGGAATTAATGCATGAATTTATGTAATGTGACATAACGTGAAGAACACAATAGGTCTTTGAGGGGAGACAAAAGCAGATTTTCTCTCTCTTGAACGAATCACATAAGAGGTGTTACAGCAGAGTACACTCTATCCTGTCCTCTTATGTAAAACTCATTGGCATTAAATAATGTGCTCAGCAGTTAGCGGTGATGGGGAAGTTACTTTTAAAAGTGTAGTGTATTTTATATATCTACCTTATATATCCACAAAAGTAGTGCCTTACTTTACTTAGTTCCCCCCTGTGGAAACTTTTTTGCGTCACTTTTACATGGGTCTCTGGTTTCGGATAAAAAAATCATATAACTCTGACATTAGAAGACTTGGCTCTTCAAAACGTGAGGAGTTAAAGAGTATGCTGTTCAGGACAGAAGACGTGAGGTTGTGGTTGATGCAGAAGGGCATTTTTTTAGGCTTGTTGGTTGGCATATGTGGCATAATTGGAACAAACCTCATTTTATCTACTGAGTCAATGAGCAGATGCTTTATGTGGCTACTTAGCCTGCAAAATGCACAATGTACCACTTGCACTATACTATAGGATGGCTTAAGGATGCGCATTACAAGTAGCGAGCTCTGAAAATGTTAACAAATGGAAATGTTTCAAATGGCATTTATCTTTGGAATGGAAGCACACATGCATTGATAGGCCTATGTATAAATGCACACACGGGGTTCATCAGGGATCCTCAATGTCTTCAAAACCATTAGAAGTGGGACATGCACTTTTCTCTTCCATCCTGTATACATAGTTTTTTTTTTGTTTAGAAACATTGTGTTGTGAGGAGGGGCAAAATACTGGCAGCCAACCACGTGAGCTTAGTTTTTGACCAACAGCGGTTTCCAACAATCACGGTGCATACACACCGCAAGCGCGGACGTCCACTTAACGTCCACTGAATGTGTCCGGTGTCAGTCCGAAACCTTTAGAATACATGTAAACAGATCATGCCTTGCACACAGGAGCACGGTGTAGGCGCGGTGCATATCCAGTCGGCCCGAGGCTGCTTGAAAATAGAACTCGAGTATAATTCCCTGCGCGGACGTCTGCGCTCAATGAGCGGACTCCATTGAAAATGAATGACTGCTGCCCACGGATAGAACGTGGACGCTGACTGTGTAGTGTGCAAGGCAGCACGCAAACATCTCGGACTCGTGATGCTCCCGGACACATTAAGCTAACGCGAATATCTTGATGTGTATGTACCGTCACGGTGCATTCACACCAACGGCGTAGACGTCCACTTAACGTGTCCGTTATCTGTCCGAAAGGGTTAGAATACATGAAAACAGATCATGCCTTGCACACAGGAGCACGGTGTGAGCGCTGCGTTGCTCCTTCAAAATAGAACTCGAGTCTATTTTCCTGCGCGGACCTCCGCATTCAATGAGCGGCTCCCATTGAAAATGAATGGCTGCTGCCCGCGGATAGAACGTGGACGTTGACTGTGCAGTGTGAAAGGCAGCCCGCGAACCTCTCGGACTCGCGATGCTCCCGGAGACGTTAAGTGAACGCGAACATCTTGGTGTGCATGTACCGTCAGAGGTTGAACAGTGCGTAGCCAGGGTCACACAGCCAGGGATCGTTTACAAACGGGAAACCCATATAGGTGTGCGTGGCCGAGAGAGGCTAAGAGCGGGCATACATTGTGCGATATTTTCGATCGTGGGTATTAAGCTCCTGCTCACACTGCACGAGGGAATTTCACGATTTAAAAGTTCTCATCTCACAACTCACGTCCTCACACTATACGAGCCGAGGGTCGGATGTGAGCAGACTGTGCTGCAGATGACAAACTGCAGATGACAAAAATGGGGAAGGGAAATGCACACTAGGTGGAGATGAGGAGGCGCTCAAGAGCGAATCACACCGCCCTGTCAATTTGTGTATGTGTAGTGTCAAATCGGGTCGCAGCACTGCTTTAACTGTGCAATTTACTCACAAGGGACGACCAGGATTTCAAACACTTTAGTGTCTGCCGGCTGAGGAACACCATCAGTGATAAAAGTCCGTTAGAGATCAGAGACAAATAATAATTATCCTTAATGGCAAAAAACACTAATAGGAGAATCACAGATGAATTACTAGGAAAATAACTCTGTCACCCCTGTCACACACACACAGACACACGGATTCGGACACACACACACACACACACACACACACACACACACAGGAGAATCACTCTGATAGGAGGATCTGAAGAGTAGTAAACTATGAGTACCCCTGTCACACACACACACACACACACACACACAC
>NC_085876.1:10882027-10887027 GCF_034702125.1 Engraulis encrasicolus
GACGGGTTGGTCTATAACAGACCGCTGTCAATGGCAACAAGACTTCACTGCTAAAGCGACTTTTCAACAAGACTCTAATCAGCTGCTGTGATAGACAACACCTGTTGTCCTGGCTACCTAGCTGTTGCCTAGCGGTGTTCCACAACGGCACTGTTTTGTTTTGCGCAGCAACAATCTTAACATTAAATAGGCCTAAAGAAATGTCCCCGCCATGTGTGAATCATTTAAGTATATCCATATAATAAGCGGGTTAACTTTCGGCGAGTCGGTCGCTTTGTGGAATAGCAGCACTTCAGAGAGAACAAGACCCCTCCGCTCCGCGTTGGGGTCTAAAGATTCTCTCTGTCGTGCTGCTATTCCACGGTAGCGACTTAATGCACCATTATCCTCAACCAGTCAACATCATTTGGTATACATAATACGGAATGGCTTTATCAACTCTCCTAGGAGACGGAATGTTTGCCTGAGGACGAGGCGTTCCAGAATGGCGGCGATGTCACAATGGGTGCCTGGATGGCTGGTCTGGGTTGGGCTGGCAGAGCGAATGGAAGACGCCAAGAGAGAAGGCTACCTGAGGTCTGGCACAAGGTTGTGTAAACAAACACTGGTTGATTTGTGTGCAGACACTAAGGCTCTCTAATTACAAAGTGTGCCCATGAAAATATTGACTGTGCGATATAAACACACACAGACACATACACACACATACAGACACATGCGCGTGCGCATACACACACACACA
Organism: Engraulis encrasicolus; assembly: GCF_034702125.1. Classification (NCBI taxonomy): domain Eukaryota; kingdom Metazoa; phylum Chordata; class Actinopteri; order Clupeiformes; family Engraulidae; genus Engraulis; species Engraulis encrasicolus. The sequence goes on from NC_085876.1 coordinate 10,882,770, forward strand.
CATACACACACATGTGTACATGCGCGCGCGTGCAGACACACATACACACACACACACACACACACACACACACACACACACACACACACACACACACACACACACACATTGTCATTTCTCAGCAAGACCAGAGTATACCTTTGCAGTGTGTCTGTCACTGGAGATCCAATATAATAGTGGGGCGGAAGCGTTTATGAGGAGCCCGCAGGTTGATTGGCAAAGGCAACCGTGTGCACTGTATAATGGCTGACATAAAACTTTATAGCAGCGACAGCAGTTTTTTCTCGAGCCGTGCCTTAATCTCTTGCTTCATATAAGATTTTTTTCCCATCTGTTTTTTCACTAGTTTTATGTCTTTATGTTTTTTATCTTCTTTGTACGCGGTGCAAGACTAGCAGAGTTTTAATGATCGCGACACACATGCTGATTCTGTACCTCTCTGTGGTAATGCTTTCATAAGCGTTAACTACTGTGTGTCTCCGTGTGTGTGTGTGTGTGTGTGTGTGTGTGTGTGTGTGTGTGTGTGTGTGTGTGTGTGTGTGTGTGTGTGTGTGTGTGTGTGTGTGTGTGTGTGTGTCTGTCTGTCTGTCTGTCTGTTTGTCTGTCTGTCTGTCTGTCTGTCTGTTTAGACCTGTGGGGGGAGCTGTCACTTCTGATACTGGAATAGTATCTATAGAATTAATTCTGTGTGTGTGTGTGTGTGTGTGTGTGTGTGTGTGTGTGTGTGTGTGTGTGTGTGTGTGTGTGTGTGTGTGTGTGTGTGTGTGTGTGTGTGCATGTGTGTTGATTCGAAATGAAATGAAGTATAATACAGTTTTTCGAGTGTTTTTCACACTTAAGCTTGAATAGAAGAAGCTCAATGAAAAGGGACCAAGGATAAATCAGTCAGCGAGTTGTTTGTGTGTGGCACTCACACACACACACACACACACACACACACACACACACACACACACACACACACACACACACACACACACGTGTGTATACTGTATATACTTTCAGAGTCAATCAGATTTGGTTGAACAAAGACGAAATAGCAAGGCTGACACTTTTGTACAGTGTGCGCGTGCATGCTCTTTGTGTGTCTGTGTGTGTGTTTTTTGTATTTTTGTGTGTCTATACTCTCCGGTGGGTGCGTGTTACAGGATGTGTGTGTATGTATGTGCATCTGATAGCAGCATGTGTTCCAGTGAGTTTTTGTATGTGTTCACACTTGTACATAAATACTACTTTATGCTTGTACATATATGTGTTTATATGGGGGTGTTTTTCCAGATGGAGTGTGTTTATTCATATTGGGATATGAGTGATGTTAATTGTGTAAATGCTTGTTAAAGGAGAATTCCGGCCAGTTTGGATTAATATCCCATCTTGGGTGGACCGAGGGAAAGGGATGAAAGGCAAAACCGCGAGAAATTTTCATGCCTGCTGCGCAAAGTTGTTCAATTGCGCTGTTTTCGGTTAAAACCTGACCCTTCGGGCACGTATTTGACCTGTTTTAAAGCTCCTAGTGTGCATTAAAACCCTTTTGAACGCTTTGGCCGTGGTGTGTGGGTCCATACAAGTCGATCTAGTGGTTCACATTTCCATTAGGTAGCATAGGTACGATACAACAGGAGTTTTCAAAAGTGGCGCACCTACCTCTTTCAGCTTCCGCCTTCCAACTACGTCCGCAAAATGGTTCGCCAAAGTGATACTTCATAGTGATCCATTTTATTTTTGTCCACCAAAGACGAGCCACAAGAAACATATTCACATGTTTTCATGTCCTGAGTTGTTATTGTCGCGCAGATTCACTTCTCTGTCACTGAACGCAGTTTAGTGACGTCACGGTGTCACATGACTCCTGGAAGGAATAATTCTTTATCTGTAACAAATATTCTGGTTCGAAAAAGATAACCATGGCCACCAAACTCTTCAATTGAACTACCCCAACGGAGGATCCATCTCAAAATATCAAACAGTATATTACGACAGCGCCTCTCTTTCTCGCTTATGTATAATAACAATGAGCGAATGGCGTTCCTTCCAGGAGTCATGTGACACCGTGACGTCACTAAACTGCGTTCAGTGACAGAGAAGTGAATCTGCGAGACAATAACAACTCAGGACACGAAAACATGTGAATATGTTTCTTGTGGCTCGTCTTTGGTGGACAAAAATAAAATGGATTACTATGAAGTATCACTTTGGCGAACCATTTTGCGGACGTAGTTGGAAGGCGGAAGCTGAAAGAGGTAGGTGCGCCACTTTTGAAAACTCCTGTTGTATCGTACCTATGCTACCTAATGGAAATGTGAACCACTAGATCGACTTGTATGGACCCACACACCATGGCCAAAGCGTTCAAAAGGGTTTTAATGCACGCTAGGAGCTTTAAAACAGGTCAAATACGTGCCCGAAGGGCCAGGTTTTAACCGAAAACAGCGCAATTGAACAACTTTGCGCAGCAGGCATGAAAATTTCTCGCGGTTTTGCCTTTCATCCCTTTCCCTCGGTCCACCCAAGATGGGATATTAATCCAAACTGGCCGGAATTCTCCTTTAACCTCATAACCCACGGTACACACATATGCCTCTGAATGTCTCTGACGACTACGGATGACTCCATTGCTAACTCCATAGGTCTCCAAAATGGGCAGAGTGGTATGGCACCACCTTTATCCCACATCATTATCATCATCATCATCAATCATCATACTTTACTAGAGATGCACCGGATCCTGATTTTTAGGATCCTGCCGGATACCGGATCCACTGCTTAAGATCCTGCCGGATCCGTAACCGGATACCGGATCCTACGAAAGGGTTGAAACTAGGGGTGGGCATAGATTAATTTTTTTAATCTAGATTAATCTCACTGTAATTAGGAAATTAATCTAGATTAATCTAGATTAATCTATATCAAAATGGCTCATTCAGAATAGGCACGCTAGCTAAATAATGCCAAAAAAAACCTTGGGGTTTCTTAAGACAGATGGCGCATTAGACCAGAGCTCGTCTTTTTTTTCCAAAATGCATCTCATCTTCAAAAAATGGTTATGTTGATACTTGGTGATGAAAAAAATCACTGCAATATGTGTAAAGTGTGTCCAATATATTAGGAAGCATTTACAGTTACAAGATGCTGACATTTCAAAATGAACAGCGCTATACATTGTGGAGGCAATTACAGATAAATCTATCAAACATTTAGGCTATTTAAACAAAATTACCTCAACAATTCAGCATTTCTAATGGAGAGAGAGAGAGAGAGAGAGAGAGAGAGAGAGAGAGAGAGAGAGAGAGAGAGAGAGAGAATCTGCCACTGACTAGTAAAAAGAGCAGCGGCTCCTTTAAGAGAGGGAGGAGCTCTCAGTAGGCACAGCAGCCCTCAACAGAGCCAGGCTACTCGCTATCTAGAACCTGCAGCACTGGCACACGGCGATTTGGCCTAAACCTGACACTTTTTTTCAGAGTCAGAACGCCAGAGGAGTTACAACTCGAAATGAATTCAGTTGGCAAAAAAAAAAAATCAAGCGCGACAACCGCGAGGATTATTACCGTTTGACATGAGAATATCTCACTGAGTCGCAAATGTGCGCGATTGCAACACAAACATTCAGTGAGAGTAGATATTGACCGTTTCAGTTTGACAATCTTCAAAATGCATATCACACGGAATGTTTTTCAATTATGGCACAGGCAAGATTTCTGGAAGTTGTTTAGGCTATGTGTTCCATGCAATGCGTGAGGAAATATAGGCTATGTCGGGCTGGTTGCCTACTCACACACAATAATGTCTCTCTATGGTCACCTTAAACAATAACGTCTCTTTAGTCTACCACTTATGAAAAAGCACTCAAACAACACCTACCACGGCAGAGGGATTAATGTTTTCAGCATGCAAACACTTCATATTTAGTAGGTCTGCTAGCAGCAGGTGGAGAGGAGAAACGACTGGAGCGCAGTCTGAAAGCGTCTGTCAATTTAACGCTATGGTGACGTGCATACCCAAATTCCAAACCTATATTTTGAGAATAGATTAACGTGCGATATTTTCTTTATCGCGCGACAAGAGTCTCACATTATCGCAGCACGTTAACGCCGATAACGGCCCACCACTAGTTGAAACACATAGTCAACTCACACATGTGGGCCCTTAATATCACGTTGGCGAAAACTATTCTTAAGACTCATTTGCTTACTGCCACACTGCCTTCAACGGCCGCTTCCAAAGGGCTTCCATTCCATGCAGCGATTGGGGTTGTGAAAGA
>NC_085876.1:10892027-10899527 GCF_034702125.1 Engraulis encrasicolus
TAACCCAACTCTTGCATCCAAAATAGTTCAAATGTTCTTCAAGGATACTAAAACCATGGTCATGGAGTGGTTCAGACCTCAATCCTTTAGATAGTGTTTGAAGAGTGCTGAAAATGAATGTCCATCCTCAACATCCATGCAATTTGGACCAGCTTAACTATTTGCGATGAAGAAAATGGCCCAAAATCCCTGGTAGGACATGTGCCAACATAGTTAACAACTAATCAAAGTGCCTGGTGTCAATTTTTGTTCATAAATGGCACTGTATTGACTATTAATGATAAGGGGGCTAATAATTTTGTCCTTGCCATTTTTAGACTTTTTTGTTTAAACTCATTGTGAAAATGGAAAAGTCCAAATTTAACTTATTGGATACTATCTCCATGGTGTATTTGTTTCCAGAATAACACACATTTATAAATAATGATCATTCTCAATGATCAATGAAGAGATATGTCTAATTTCAGGAGGGGGGCTAATAATATCGTCCTCAACTGTAGCTGTGTGTGTGTGTGTGTGTGTTCGTGTTTCTGTGTGTACATGTGTGTGTGTGTGTATGTTTATGTGTGTACGTGTGTGTGTGTGTGTGTGTGTGTGTGTGTGTGTGTGTGTGTGTGTGTGTGTGTGTGTGTGTGTGTGTGTGTGTGTGTGTGTGTGTGTGTGTGTGTTTGTCTGTGTCTGTGTGGGTGTGTGTGCGTTCGAGCATGTGTGTTTCTGTGTGTACGTGGGTGTGTTTTTTTGTGTTTCTGTGTGTATGTGTTTGTGTGTGTGTGTGTACGTGTGTGTGTATGTGTGTGTGTGTGCGCACGCGCGCGCGTGTGTGGCCGGGCTTTGTCAGTGTAAATCATTTCTATGACTGGTGGCTGGATGCTTAAGTGGCTCGGTTGGGGTGAGGCATCAGGCAAGGCGTTATCTCATTACTTAATGCATACTCACTTTACACAGGCACGTAAATAAGCACACAGACACGTGAACACACACGCGCGCACGCACACACGCGCACACACACACACACACACACACACACACACACACACACACACACACACACACACACACACACACACACACACACACACACACACACACACACACACACACACACAGAAACACCTTTTCTTTCTCCATCACTTTTTCTGATGCAATCCCCAGACAAAGGCACACACTATATACATGAATGCGTGTTACACTAACTCATATGCATACAAATCTACTACCAACATGCAGGTACACAGCTGTGAGGAAGTCGTGGTCAAATGGTAGGTGGTCTTTGGATCAGAAGGTTACCAGTTCAAATCTCACCTTAAATGTTGTTTATATATAAACGTAGTTCTGGAGGAAGTCCGAGAGTGATTGACAGCTGTCATTACTTGCTCCCACCTTCGTACATATTTAAATCCCTCCTTCCTTCTTTCACCTGTCATGCGCGAAGGCATCCCAGGACCGAGGCCAGCTAACATGCCAAACATGCATATTCTACGTAAACTGTACACCAAGCACTCAAGGACAAACTCGTGAACTTCTCCGTATACCTCAATCCACGTCTGAAGATCCCTTTTAGCAAGACACTTAACCCCACAGAATATACTGTAGCTATGAACCCATGCCTACCTCACTTTGGATCAAAGTATCTCATAAGTCTCATAATTTTGTATAATTAATAAAAAAAAATATATAATTTACAGACTCCTACTATGTGAACAGTTTCTCTACACCAGCACAATCTTATCCTTGCAGAGTAGAGTAGAGTAGCGTTTATTTGTCACATTCAGTAGTGAAGAATGCATGCAGTTTTGAAAAACGGTGGCCATATTGAATTGTGGGACGAAGTTGAGATGGCCCTCTTTCAATACTGGTCAGCAATCAACATAATTTTTTGACTGGAAAATAGGCCCAATTTTGCCATGTGAACAGTTGCTCTACACCAGCACGATCTTATCCTTGCAGAGTAGAGTAGAGTAGAGTAGCGTTTATTTGTCACATTCAGTTATATTAGCCAGGCCCACACCTTCGGCGTTGCAAATAATCAGGTCAAGAGCAATGCAAGTACTATCTGTGTTCCTGAAAATACGGGAACTCCTTTCACTGTGTCGGGAAGCAAACAACCATAAGCAAACCAAGGGAGCTGGTCAATCATGTGGTTTGGGAAATGTTAAGTGTTATGCTCTTGGTCAGACCAAGTCTCGAAGAGATTTGAACGTCGATGATAATCAGGCTAACATTCAGTGCTGTAGGCTACATCCTGCAGTGAAATGAGTTTGGTTAACTCCATAAGACATGCAGAAAGAATGACTAAATAATTATAGAATATGTACTCATGTAAACACACAAGTGTCCTTTCATCAGTCTCTGTTCGTCAAATTTGTAAAGGCGGGCAAATCTCCGTTCAGCAAATTTGCACAGGCAAACAAATCTCCATTCATCAAATTTGCACTGGCAAACAGAACTCAATTAGCGTTGGGGAGGGCTTTTGGACCAGACACAGAACTATTCACATCAACCACAATTAACACACTTTCATCACTGCCAGATAAGGGGTTATGTATGGATGGGTTTTGGTTTAGGCACAGTTTGACATTGATCTCGCTGGAGAACCCATGAGCGGTGAAATGTCCGTCTTGACCATTTCATCAGTCGAGTTTTGTCCGCCTTTGCAAATTTTGATGAGCAGAGATTTGTCTGCCCTGAAGAAGGCTCAATTGCTGCTACGCGTGGGCAATTTTAAAAGTCCTTAATGGACATGTCATAATAATAAAGACATTTTTAACTATACTTTTTGGAGTGCCTTGGTGAAGAAAAGTTTTTTCTCTTTTCAAGCAACTTTTTTAGAGATTTCTCTGGTTGAGATTTGTGGCAACATTTGTGGATTCCAGGGGAGCATAGGTGAAATGCTGCAGGTGGGAGGAACAAGAACTTGCTGGGCCTCTGCGTGACACAAATGCGGGTGTCCTTGTTTCTCACCATTTCTGTGCATATATATATATTTTTTTTACCCCAGCCAAAGAGGTTCTGTTTTCGGTCGCGTTGGTTTGTTTGTTTGTTTGTCTGTCTGTCGGCACAACTTACAGTTTTTGCCTACTGCTTTAACACTATAGGCCGATGCTCAAACCAAAGTGGCATATCCTTAAGTTGTTGGTACTATTACTAAAACACATGTTGCTTTACTTTACACAAAAGTCAAGCATTACACTTTCATACCAGTTTTGATAAGCACTTGCTCGTTTACACTCAAACAAAACAATATATAGCACAACGGTTCTAAAGAGTAGAATATGGAGTAGCCTATGGCATTGACTGACTCACATACTGTACTGTAAAACCTAGCCTGATACTAACATGCCACCAAGAGCAGCCTTTTGTCTTTATCATCACATGTTAGGTAATGTTGAACATGCTAGTTTGTAAAAATAGTGTCATTTTCAGAACAAAATTCCAAGCACTTGAGCAAACTGACTGAACATGATATAATTCTGATGACGTCATCTAGATGTCAGCTGCATATTGTGTCTGTGGAAATGTATTGTATTTCACGAAGAATACCTCATACCTCATACCCAAACAAACAAAGTATATTGACTATGATTTTCAATACAGCATGTTGACATCAACCACATATTTATATCATATTTAGATGTTTGAAAATTTGTGAATATACCCCATACACAAACAAATGGTCCATAAGCTCACCTACACACTGTTGTGTTTAGCGTGATTGTTACTGTTTGACATATTTTTGCTTCAGTTTACTGTAATGTTCTGTTCTGTAAGGTGCAGTTATGCACAGTATTGCATTTTGGGGTCTTGTGAAGATGTACATTCTGTGAGACTGAATAGACTGTTACAAAAAGAAAGACTGCTGTGTTTTGTATAAAGCAGACAACTGTTTTAATGTTGATCTAATTTGTTTTCTCATTTGGTGCTCATGTGTGTCTTTTGACATGAAAGTGAGGTTTTGACAAAAGATTGTTACGTTTTTATGGCAATACTTAGGTTTTGATAGCAGAGTTTCATGTCGGCATATGTGTGCAGGGTTTATCTGCAAGAGTTGAGAGTAATTGGCTTGTGTGTAGAGTTTTGACTCTATGAGCCAAATTTTGCAAATTGTGTGCAAGCAGTAGGCAAAAACTGTAAAAAGCTATGAAAGGAAATGATTATAAGTTACATTATAGGCATAGGATTCCACAGCGTGTAGATGTTGTGACGGAGGTTTGCACTCTCTTAGTGCTTCTAGTTTTTAATATATTTCTATTCTACAATCATGTTGTGCCTTTATCTGAGATTGGACAGTAGAGAGAGAAGCAGGATATGAGTGTGGCGAGAGAGAGAGAGAGAGAGAGAGAGAGAGAGAGAGAGAGAGAGAGAGAGAGAGAGAGAGAGAGAGAGAGAGAAAAGGGAGAAGGATCGGGAAACAACCTCCGAGTTGGAATCGAACCCGGGTCCCCACTGTATGACTCCTTAGCCCACTGAGCCACGGAGCCCCACCATCTTTGTGCTTGTGCAGCGCCCCTCTCTGGTTGTCACAGTAATTGGCACAGTTTAGAGCTCTCTTCTTGTCACGACATGGTGTCTTTTTATGTTTCCCTTAATTTTAAAATGTATAATTCCTCATAGTTATATTCTTCCCCTTTGCCTATTAAGCAACCTTGCGGTTTGAGATGAAACTATGTAAATTAAATCTGCCTTGCCTTTATGGGCCATTCCCTCTACGACAAACTGTCTGTGTGTGAGTGTCTGTGTGAGACCGTGTGTGTATATGTGTGTGTGTGTGCGTGTGTGTCTTTCTGCTAGCCTGTGTATGTGTGTGTGTGTGTGTGTGTGCATATGTCTGTGTCTCTGTGCAAGCGTGTTTGTGTGTGTGTTTGTGTGCGTGCATACAGTATCCGTGTGTCTGTGTGCGACTGTGTGTGTATGTCTGTGTCTGTGTGAGAGCTTGCATGTGTGTGTGTGTGTGTGTGTGTGTGTGTGTGTGTGTGTGTGTGTGTGTGTGTGTGTGTGTGTGTGTGTGTGTGTGTGTGTGTGTGTGTGTGTGTGTGTGTGTGTGTGTGTCTGGCTTGCCTTGGCTTGGCTTGGCTTGGCTTGGCTTGCCAATCTCCTGTACGATAAACAGTGTGGTGAAAGTGTTGCTGTGCTCTGCTTTGGTGAGTGGCGTTGGAAGGAAGCCTAATGTAATGTAGCCTCTTATAATGTAATGAAACAACAGTGAGTTCTATCAGGACAACCAGCCTCATGCACACAGGCACAGACACACACGGACGCACACACACACAAACACATGCATACACATACACACACACACACACACACACACACACACACACACACACACACACACACACACACACACACACACACACGCATACACATACATACACACACACACACACACACACACGTGCGTACACACACAAACACACATACATGCACGCAGACACACACACACAGACACACACACACGCAAACACATGCATGCACCCATACACACACACATACATGCACACACACACACACACACACACATATACGCATGCAGACACACACACACACACACATATACGCATGCAGACACACACACACACACACACATGCAGGAACCCACACAAACACACACACACGCAGGGACACACACGCGCACACACAATAGTCTTTTGTGTTATTAGGCACAATCAAAGTCAGGGTCACGTGTCTAACAATCTAATTAGGAAGCCTGAGACACTACTGCTTTGATTTGATTTTTTTATTTGTGTGTGTGTGTGTGTGCGTGTGTGTATGTGTTTTCCATTTCCAAATGGTCATTGTTACTGTTATGATTAAAATCTAATGTGTGTGTGTGCGCGCGTGTGTGTGTGCGCGTGTGTGCATGTGTTTGTGTGCGTGTGTGTGTGTCATGGTGTTTTGGCAAGAGTAGCTAGCGATGCCCCCCATCCGGCCAGCTGATCCAATCTAGTCAAACCCAAACCAGGGGTTCTGCCTGCACTTCCAACACAGGTGATTTCACTAATAAGCTCATCAACCTGGCTGAAGGGGAATGAGAATTAGGATCATCTGTTTCATTGAACAGACTGGACAGCACCCGAAACCTAACCCTAACTCTAAACATAGGGCCACTACTGTGGTGTAATGACTTTGTACAGTGGCTCCCAAACCTTTTTGGCTTAGGACCCCATTGGTATGTACCGATATGTGTGTGTGTGTGTGTGTGTGTGTGTGTGTGTGTGTGTGTGTGTGTGTGTGTGTGTGTGTGTGTGTGTGTGTGTGTGTGTGTGTGTGTGTGTGTGTGTGTGTGTGAGTGTGTGGTGCTGTAAGTAAATACAAAATTAATCTAATTAATTACAGACGTTGTAATTAATTAATCCAATTAATCTAATTTAATCTCATTGTTATCATCCCCATAGGTGGGATACTTGGTATGAAAGAGAGAGGTGGGCAAAGAATGACAATAGGCCTACCATAGCCTACAATACTCCAATACTCCAATAACTTTAAACAGACTAAAGGTCCACAACAAACATATATACCTCTGATATAAAATAATTAGGTAACACTTTATTTTAGGGACACATCTATTAGCACTAATACATAAAATATTAATGCATGTGTAAGTAACTTGTAAGGCATGTACTAAGCAAAATAAGACAGTTGTTAAGCATGTATTCACAAATGTCTTGTTCATGCACAATAAGGGATTTATTACCAATATAACCTTAGTAAGGACCTAGTAGACCTAGATTTCTATTTATGTGTAAGCAGTAAGGGCCAGAATACAATGTGTATAAGCTCCTGGTACACTGTGTGAACAAACCCTGAACAGTGTGAAAACAGATGTGGAATAAGGGTCCCTATTCTAAAGTGATGCATTGCTCAGCCCAGATGGCTTAGGGCCCCCACACTACCTAGGGCCCCGACTCTACGTCCCCCGCCCCCCGCCCCCGACCCCCCCCCCCCCAGGAAGCAAAGTGTAAGAACATTTCAAATTCTATATCAGTCTCAGTAGGTATGAAGTTCTCACTTATTCTACTAATTATGTTGATGAGTAATTGGAAGCATTATATAGCAAGGATTGGACGTAAAGTTATCAATGACGGTGGGTGGTGAGATGTCATTTTTTCATACACCAATTAGTTTTAATTGTAAAAACCCTACAATAAATGCAGAATATAACGATGAGTAATAGTTTGGAAGCGAAACTAAGCTATTCCTTTCTGATAAATAAGTTAATGTTTGAGAAACTTAGCTACAAGAAGTGCAATGCATGATGGGTACGCCCTTAGTCAGAAATGCAATGCATGGCCAATGCAGCAATGATAATATTTCTGTTGTTACGTACATGGCAAATTGTTTGGATAGCAACTAAATTTCACAAGTGAGGGGAGGAGATAAGGACGTAGGCTCAGAGCTGGGTAGGTTGTCTGTTGGCCTACATTGCGTACCCATCATGCACTGCACTTCTTGAAGCTAATGTTCTCAAACATTCACTTAATTATCACATAAGAGTAGTTTAGT
>NC_085876.1:10904527-10912027 GCF_034702125.1 Engraulis encrasicolus
AATTATTTTGCTAAAAGACTCTGTTTACACAGATGGGTTATGAACAGACATTGAAACACTGCCTTGACGCCAAGCACATAGTATATGAGTGCTGATATGTAAAGCAGCTGGATGACAGTAATAGATGTAGGTCAGTTTATTTAGGCCTACACAATGAGACCATAAACACTCTTACTAGGAAGCTCAGTTATCTGCTAAAATTCAAAAAAAAACAAAAAAAAAACGGCTGGTATTCAATATGTTTAGATATTTTTCAATTTTTTTGTGATTTTCTTTTTATTTCAGAATGTGCAAGGCACTACTCAATGCTATCATTTTGTCTTTAAAAAGGCTAATTTCATGTCTTTTCTATGCCCCGGAGAAACTTTTAGAGCTGATTTCTCTGTTTTCCACTTTTAGATGTGAACACATTCAAAAGGCCACAAATTCTTTAGATATTATCAGATTCCCATTCGTAAGGTATCACTGTTAACCTTAGAATCTTCAGAATCTGTTTCCTTATCTGAATGCAAATCATTTACAGGGAAAAGCATAAACGGAAACATTAATCAGGTAGGTGCAGGACAGACAGCTCTGCCCTGCTAAGGCAAAAGGCAGTAACTTCAAATTTTTCAAAAATGAGTTTTTGTCATATTTGCAATAATAAGCATCAGTTTTATCATGTGAACAAACATGGAGTTTGAAATCAGTTGTTTTGAGGGTAAAAAAAGGTGTAAAGTAAAACAAGCTGAAAATCCTTTGGGTAAACTAAGGCAGAAGACAGTAACTTCAGTTACTGCTTTTTGCCTTCTGCTCTGGACCTGCAGAATTCTGGAATTCTGATGTTCCAAACTGAGGCAGAACACAGTAACTTCAGTTACTGTTCATCTGTTAACAGTTAAAACTCCTTCTTTAAATTTCAGTCATGTAAATAATCAAAAAAATATAAAATGAAACTATTATATTATGAAACATGATCAGCCTGCTAGGCAATGTGTGTAACTACTATTTGAGGTAGTATGAAATACAAATACACACGCAAAACCCATTTATAATTATATTATTATTATTATTATTAACAATTTATATGTTAATAAACATGACATTTTGTCATAATGACTCTAATAGTGTGTATACTGCTTAAATTATATGTGAAAGTTGTATTTGTTGCTTATTATTCAGATTTAAAAGGGAAGTTACTGTCTTCTGCCTTAGTATGACTAATTGTCATTCCGGGGGCAATGCTAAGGCAGAACACAGTAACTTCCAAAAAAGGGTCAAAGGTTAATTATTTGTAAAATTATTTTTTATGAATAGATGTAGGCAGGCATACACTACAAACTGTGAAAATTACAGCTTTGTAGCTATAACCAGATTGTGGTGACATTAATTTATTTTAAGATAACTTTAACATCATTTTTCTCAGTTTCACACTCTGGTGAGTTACTGTCTTTTGCCTTAGTAGGGCAGAGCTGAGATGTGCAAATACTTTGGTCACAAATGTATTTATATCCACTGAAGGGACAACTACAGTGCGCATAGATTCACTGAACCAGAGTCAAAGAACTTCAAACAGGTGAGCACGGAGTCATTGATCTTTCTAATCTCAAACCATTTGGTTAAATGCAATACAATAAAATATTAATGTGTTGATTCGTTTTTTCAATATTATTTAATATTTTTTAATATATTCAAAATGTCACAATTTATTCAGATATTATCAGATTCCCATTTGTAAGGCATCACTGTAAACATTTGAATCTTCTGAATTTAGAAATAGCTCATTATGCCCCTGGGCCTACTTGCAGCATGTTTACAGTCATATACTGTATGTTTCCTTCTCTGAATGGAAATCATTTACAGTGGGCAAAGCATAAACGGCAACAGGAATCAGATAGGTGCCAGACTGACAGATGAGATGTGCAGATGCTGTTTTGTCACAACTGTATTTACATCTCCTGACGGGAAAACTACAGTACTGAGCATACGTAGATTCACTGAGTCTCAAGAACTTCATACAGGTGAGCACACAACCATGTCTCTTTGAAATCTCAAACCATTTGGTTAAATGCAATACAATAAAATATGAATGTGTTGATTCGTTTTTTCAATATTTGGTCATTTCATCTTTTTTTAGAAAAAGGGTCAGAATTTTATTTCAAATGGAGGACAACCAGACCTATATCAACAGATCTGCCTTTCAACGCAACGACACAAATTACATTCAACACATCAGCTGCAGTTTCTCTACGTTGTGGATTGGATTTTGTTAACTCTGGTTCTGGATGTATTTGAGACTGATTCTTTTCTGGGTTGTTTTCTTCGTTGTATTTCCTGGAATTTGCTTTGCTCTGCACAGGTTAAACTCTCAGGTGAGACCTGATCAAGTTGCTCCTGTGTATGTCACAAACTTGCTCATCTCTGACCTGATTCAGATTTGTGCCAATCCAGTTCAGATGACAGCAAACTATCACTTGCGGTGGATTGGACCTAGTGGTGCATATCCCTTATACTACATCTCTTGGTATGGTAATCTAATCTATTTATTTAGTGTATAGGTTAAAGTTTTGTTTAATGATAGATAACATGTTATACAGTGCACAGTGTCTTATGTCCAATGTATTGATGTATTGTTTCATGTTTGTATAAGGGATGTGGGTGTGTACTTGGGCATCACATTGCATTGTATTGTATTATATTGTATTGTATTGTATTGTATTGTATTGTATTGTATTGTATTGTAATGCATGGTGTTTATTCTATTTTGCCAATTTTCCCTCTGTTATCATAATTGTATTTTATGTATGTTTATAGTGTACGTGTGCGTTATATTTTAAATGATTCCTTTACGTTTTTAAGACCTCCTTAATAAATGTGGCTAGTGGGAAAAAGTAGTAAATACTTTGAAACTAAATTAAAACTGTATTTGTTTACACAAAGTAAATGATTATTTTTCTATACCTTCTTAACAGTGTAGATGAACTTTTCTTTACGTTTTATTTCCTCTTTTGCATTGATTTTAGTTTCCAGTTTATTTTGAATTTGTGTTTTGTGTTTCTGTTTTTGCAATCTGTATAAAAAGAGAAAAAAGAATGCTCTATAAAAACCTGATGGAATTGTTTGACCACAAGAACAGTGATCCTGTAAAGGGGAAGCTGATATGATGTCAATAAACAATCAATCAAATGATTGACAGTCAGGAGTTATTATCATTATTAGTTAAGCATCTTCAGAGAACGGTTTAATTTAAAGAAATGCCTCTTAGCTTTTAAAAACACCAAAGCTCCTCGTCCATTTCTATATTTTGGTACCTTACAAAATGATCTGTATTGTGTTTCAACAACCTTAGAGTTGATGAACCACTGAAATCATTACTATTTTTAAGGTTGTTTAGGGTTGCTTAAAAGTTTCTTGAAGGTCCATTTGCAGATATGTCACTTAACCAAGCCGGTAATTATGCATTATGCATAACAATAGGCCTACAGAGAAGGTCTGTCCGTAGATGACCTTAACCATCGTAAATAATAGCTTACTCACATAAATATCGATGTGATGAATCTTTAATCAAATGATAGGCTATTTTAATATAGGCTATATTATTCGTAGGGTTGCATCCTTGGTCTCCAGTCACCAGTTCAGAGTGTGTCAGAGCATCTCAGTGAGATAACCTTCTTCATAATAGTTGCGTTACAAAAAAATAAAAATAGGACAAATTGCTTTTTCCTCACCTGAAAGGATCATTTTTGGGACAATGGGGATTGTGGTGTGTGTGTGTGTGTGTGTGTGTGTGTGTGTGTGTGTGTGTGTGTGTGTGTGTGTGTGTGTGTGTGTGTGTGTGTGTGTGTGTGTGTGTGTGTGTGTGTGTGTGTGTGTGTGTGTTGAGGATGCAGGGTACGCCAAACTGATTTCCCTATTTGCTACGCAGCAATTCTCCCTCAACTTCAGTGTTTGATAACCAAACAATACAAGCCAGTAAGACAAAGTAAGACAGAACATCACTGACTTGAAATGATAGGTAATCATCACTCTACAGACTGTTAGTGTTTTGGAGATAAGGGACATGTGTATGTGCACTGTGTAATATTTGTAGTCGTTCATTTCGAGAATTCATGCTGCTCATTGACAAATGTTACCCTTTTCATGAATACTTACCACCACCATCAAATTCTAAGCATTCATTGTGACTGGGAAAGCTCCACTTGTCATACATGAAAAGAGGGGTCTTCTCCATTGTCCTCCATTTAGAATTTCTAGAAATAGACATTTGTAGCTGTACTTACTAGAGGTGCTCCGATCACCATTTTTTGGCCCGATCACCGATACCGATCACCAAAAATCTTTATCTGCCGATCACCGATCATTGCCGATCACAGAAATGATTTCCTATTTTTTTAATAGCCTATTAATTATCCTTATTGAATACCATTTCTGCCCATAAACCAATCAATCTTAATTTGCACATGTCACTTTCACAATGTAGGCCTATTATTAGGCTATTATTTTTATTATCATTATTATTATTAGGCTATTATTATTATTGTTTTTATTCTTATTATTCTTCTTCTTATTATTATTAGGCCATTATTATTATTATTATCTTGCAGCTCTTTCAGACTGTTGGTAATATAGCCTACAAGTAAGTCTACAGTATTAATCAATTTATAAGTTATTGCATATAATTACTAAACTATTTAAGATTGAATTGAAACTGAAACATTACATCAATTTATAAGTTATTGCATATAATTACTAAACTATTTAAGATTGAATTGAAGCTCAGACACCTGGATCTCAGTCTCTCGTCTTCTGCATACGAGAAAAAACCCTGTCGCTTTAAATGAGCAGCCTCGTGAGGAGAGCCCCTCCCCTCTCTGTCACTCACTGTCCACAGCTGCAGTGCTCCGCGACCGCTCTCTCCCTCTCCCCGAGTAGCATCCAACTGCAGTTTGCAGAAGTGGGCAGGTCTATGTCTGAGATCTCGCCCCTCCCATTTTGGATCTCGCCCCCCCTATTTTTCCTATTATTGTAGTCTGTACAGTCCCACACCATCCCGACGTCACCCTATTTGAGAATTTGCGCCAAATGTCTTCTCCGGCGAATGCATAGGCTACACTGTATTCAATGCACACAGCTTCGTGTCTTGTCGTTTGGAGTGCTATGTATACTAAACACTTGACATAGAATCATTCATCAATCATAATAGGATATTCGATGGCGGTAGGCCCAAGCACACCAACATACATTGATGACTCTTAGGCCTATAGCTGCTTAAATTTGGACAATGCCTAGTGTAATTGCGGTGTGAAGTGGTTTGTATCATGTCTCGTCGTTTGGAGTGTTAAGTAAATATATTTAGGCTACTAAACACCGGACATAGAATCATTCGTCAATCATAATAGCGCACCATATTTGAGAAAGGGACCCAAATGTCAGCGAATGCAGTGGGTATTCTATGCACACAGCTTGTAGGCTATCGTGTCTCGTCGTTTGAAGTGTTAAGTAAATATATTAAGACCTTGGCTACTAAACACTGGATATCATTCATCAATAGAGAATGCGTTGGCCTGTATTCTACGCAGATTTTATCGTGTCTCGTCGTTTGGAGTGTTAAGTAAATGTGACTAAACTATACATTTAGCCTACTAAACACTGGACATAGAATCATTCATCAATAATAGTGAATGCGCGTGGCTACACTGTAATGGACACAGCTTGTATCATGTCTCGTCGTTTGGAGTGCTAATTAAATATAGCCTATTTAGCCTACTAGATATTTAATTTTCAATTTCCACTTTCCAATTGCACGAGTGTTTATTTCCATTTAGGCCTACATAGAATAATTTGTCCTTGACCTTATTTTCTCTTTCATAAAGGAGAAGGGATTGATTCAATATGAAACGGGTCTCTGCAACTGCTTTAGGTTCCATTGATTTAATGATAATGTTAAGCGCTGTTAGACGGTTAAAAACAAAAGGTTAATGCTAAGTGTCAGGGTGTCAGTTTGGAAGCGGGGCAGATGCACGGATACCATGGCTAGCCTACTGCAATGGCCTGCTCAGAGTCCAGTCCCCAATCCTAAAGAGATTGTGGCGATTACTCAGCATCCAGGCTTTGGGACTTTGAAGAATGTGCTCATGCCTTTCAATGATGGGTAGGCCTATGTTTAATTTCGAGCGGATCACACATGGAATAATTCGCCACTGCACAGGCTTTTTAAATTGCCATATTAGCCTACTTTTCTTGTAGCACCCATCTTTCGATTTTTAGGCTATAAACTGGCACTAAATATCTGGTCTTCAAACTAAGATACCAAAAAGAGACACTTAATAATAATTCAAATCCCATGCGTTAACAAATACTATATGTAGCTGTCCTTATATTAATTTCCCTCGGGATTAATAAATTAGACTAAACACGGTCGCGTGCTGTTCATCACGCGGTTCACTCAAAGCTCCCCGCTCGTGTTTCCTACACTCACCAAACCATTATAATTTAGTGGATAGAGTGGATCTACGATTTTATTTGTGAAAACTGCGTCTTTGCTCTGCACGGTGCCGTGACTTCCAGAGCTAGTTTTCTTCCCGTGTAGAAGCTCTGAATGACAAGGGGGAGGCACTCGATGTGCTCAGGGGGGAGGAGGGAGATGTGCTCAGGGGGGAGGGAGATGTGATACGATTTTATTTGTGAAAACTCTCCGTCTTTGCTCTGCACGGTGCAGTGACTTCCAGAGCTATTTTTCTTCCCGTGTAGAAGCTTAGCGCTGAATGACAAGGGGGAGGCACTCGATGTGCTCAGGGGGGAGGAGGGAGATGTGATCCAGACCTGCCCCCCGCCCTGCACACTGCAGTTGAACATACTTGCTCTCCCCTCACCTGTCGCGGTTGGGCGTTTCAGCGACTATCAAACTAATCGACTGACTGTCAATTACAACTTTGAAAACAATAACGTTGGCATGCTTGTGCGGACAACGTGAACTTGTCGTGCGTGCTGAGTGACCGAGGCAACTACACAGGTTATAACGTAACATGGCTAACTGGCGAGAAGTAGTCTATCGCAAATTACATTGTGACTGAAACACTTGAGATTCTACACAAAACAAGAAAAAAAACTTCACTTGAAAGAACAGGCAACACGCACAACACAGCGTGTCTGCGAGGAAAGCTCTTTCTCTGTAACACTGTCATAGATTGTAGAATTCCCTGCACAGACTCATTGAGTTTCACTGTCCACTCTCCCTCTGCACTTTGGTGTTGCAGCGACTACAAACGAATGACCTGGCTGTGCATTAGGCTACAACTTTGAAAACAATACCGTTGATGATTGTTTTGGAAACGTTTAGTTGTTGCGTGCTGACAGGCTGTAACTCAAAATAGCGAACATGGCGAGACTGACACGTCATTCGCAAATTACAAGCGTCATGTAAACGGCGCATGGATCGGAAAATCAGATCATTGTTGATGCAGATATGATTATAAATGGTGAAAATGAAGGAGGGAATTCCAAAAAGTTAAAGACAAGTAA
>NC_085876.1:10917027-10932027 GCF_034702125.1 Engraulis encrasicolus
ACACATGCATAAGAATGTACGCTAGTGCGTGCGCACAAGCGCAGATACACACGCCCACATGCAGAGACTCACACACAAACACAAGCACATGCGCAGACACACCTGTGCACCAGTGTCTCATCACGCACACAGGCAGGCGCACACACACACACACACACACACACACACACACACACACACACACACAAACACACACACACACACGCACACATGCATAAGAATGCACGCAAGTGCGTGCGCACAAACGCAGACACACACACCCACACACAGAGACACGCACACAAACACAATCACAATCACACACACACACACATGCGTAAGAATGTACGCAAGTCCGTGCGCACAAACCCAGACACACCCACCCACACAGAGAGACTCACACACAAACACAAGCACATGCGCAGACACACCTGTGCACCAGTGTCTC
Organism: Engraulis encrasicolus; assembly: GCF_034702125.1. Taxonomy (NCBI): domain Eukaryota; kingdom Metazoa; phylum Chordata; class Actinopteri; order Clupeiformes; family Engraulidae; genus Engraulis; species Engraulis encrasicolus. The sequence goes on from NC_085876.1 coordinate 10,917,455, forward strand.
ATCACGCACGCAGGCAGGCGCACACACACACACACACACACACACACACACACACACACACACACACACACACACACACACACACACACACACACACACACACACACACACACACAGGTCTATGCTAAGGGAATATTTAGGTTTAGTTGCTTGAATACAGGGAAGCTGACAAGGGGGGACAAAGGGGTCAGTTGTTCCAGGCCTAGGGAGATGGGGGTGGGCATATTTGCGTCCTCATTAATGTATTGGGTGGGGGGCCCTTTCAAATGACTTTGTCCTGGGCCCAGCCAAAGCTGTCAGCGGCCCTGCTTGAATATTAAGATGTCTTCTGAGGTGCATTTGTCATGCTGTTTTTCCCTCCAAAAAGCTTGACGTGTTCAGTAGAGTACCAAAACATGCTCTTGCCCTGGGTGAAGGTTTCTTCGTGCCGTTGCTAAGTTACGCACAGTCCTGTCCTCTATTTTAGTTGGGGAAAAAAATATGTAATCAATTTTTATTCATCAATTTTATACAAGCTGTGAGTAACCTGTTGATGAATGCCCTGAAATGGATGACCCTAAAAAGATCACCCGATTCTGACTTCAAGAGTGAAGTGTTTTTCAAAAGCCTTACTTTTTTATCTTTCAAACTTGTTCTCACCTGTGGCTTCCTGACAGAAGACTAAAAGTTAATTGAAAATCAGGAGCCTGGTGCCATAACAAGTCATGTTGCTCGTGCCTTGCATAGCCCCTTAATGCACGCCGTTCCACCAGTGGCACGCTGCAATAGTCATTGAAAAGTTAACTACCATCGTACTACAACACTATGACATAACACAGGACCTTTAGTAATGCACTATGACCTGTTACCATTCTGGTAACAGCAAATGTATAACGCCATGTCTTAGCAGGTTATGGAAGTTAAGGCTTTGTATACTGAAGGGTGACATGTAGGTCACTACAACTTTGATGCGTCACACTCATGGAGAATGTGTGTTTGTGTGTGCGTGTGTGTGTGTGTGTGTGTGTGTGTGTGTGTGTGTGTGTGTGTGTGTGTGTGTGTGTGTGTGTGTGTGTGTGTGTGGCTGCATTGCCTAGCAATATTCTGGGTTATAATGTTGTGTTTAATTGAAAAAATCAACTTAGTGTGTGTAGCGTAGCATGTGACATAGGTCACTACAACTTTGATGCACTACACTAATGGAGAATGTGTGTGCATGTGCATGCGTGCGTGCATGCATTTGTATGGAGGAGGTGCGTCAGGCAGCAATGCTCAGCAGGTAGAACACCAGCCTGTATTTTCAATTCTCAACCTGGAGGCATCCAGTGACCACTGTGAAAGGACAGTTGGCGTCCAGGAAAGACTGGAGGACAGCCAGGAAAGACTTGATGACCGCAGGAAAGTCTGCACCGGGGGTGGCAGGCTAGTTACCTTACCCACCAGTCCCAAGGGACACCCAAACCAACTACGAAGTCAAGAAAAAGAAAACAACCCGAAGGCCCTCCGAGAGGCGGGGTGGAAGAAGGGCCAAACCAGACGGACCACTTGGTAATGACCGGAACGAACACAGACAACGATGCAAGGATTATGAGAAGATGCAGGTGCGGCTGGGAGAAGTTGACCACTTTCAGAGGTCTAAGGATCCACCAGGGGAAGAAAGGATGTGAAGCAGGAGGCCAGAAGCAACATTGCGCTGCAACAGCAGGTCAGACAAATGGAACCCAAAGCCAGGTCGCTAACCATAGTGCTGAGGGTACCAACGTCGCGGATGGCGGGCGGGAAGCAAGGTCAAGAGAGCCCTTGGTGGACCCCATTTCCTCTGAGGGTGGCAACGGCGAGAGCACCCCGACAACACCGACAGACCCCAGATTACCACCAGACACCAACAGCCAAGAGCTACGACAGAGGGCAGAGAGGAGAGAACCAGGGCGGAGGCAGCCGCTCAAATGGCCAAAGGCGAATGAGGCAGCAGTCTGGCAGCTGCTGGATAAGGATCTCAGTATCCTGTTACATCACTCATTGCGTGGCCAGGTTGAAACAAGGCTGAACAACATTGGAGAGGTTCTCTACGAGGAGTGCAGGAGTAGGTTTGGGGCAGCAGTTGGAAAGCAGAGCGTACAGCCAAAGCAGAAAGGGAGGAGAGAGAGGGAGATCGATCAACTGGTGAGGAGGCGACGTCACCTGCGTAAGCAGTGGAGGAAGGCTAATGCGGAGGAGAGAGAGGGCCTGAAGTTACTGTGGGAGGAAGTGAGGAAGAGCCTTAGTAGCCTGCGGAGAGCAGAGCGTATCCGCAGACGCAGGAAGCGGAAGGAGAAGGAGAGGAGCAGCTTCTTTAGGAATCCTTTCAAGCACGCAAGGCAGCTGCTGGAAGATAAGAGGAGCGGCAAACTGGAGATCACACAGCCAGAGCTGGAAAGTTACTTCAAGGAACACTACAGCGACCCAGCGAAACAAACTCCGCTAGGACCACCAGGCTATATTCCACGCCCAGAGGCTCCATCCTACCTCTTCGACGCTGCTCTCCCCAAGCTCAGCGAGGTAGAAGAGGTTGTGCACAAAGCCAGAGCGGCCTCAGCCCCAGGCCCGAACGGGATACCATACAAGCTCTACAAGTACTGCCCAGGAGTCCGGAAACATCTATGGAGGCTCCTGAGACTAGCGTGGAAGAACCAGGTCATCCCTTCACAGTGGCAAAGAGCAGTCACAGTCTTCATTCCGAAGGAAGCAGACTCCTCCACCATCAGCCAGTTCAGGAGCATTGCGCTCCTGAATGTCGAAGGGAAGATCTTCTTCTCCATCCTGGCCAAGAGGCTGACCAGCTACCTCATGACCAACAGGTACATAGACACCAGCTGCCAGAAGGCTGGAGTACCAGGCTTCCCAGGGTGTGTGGAACACTCAGCAGTCATATGGGAGCAGATCCAGAGAGCGAAGAGAGAGCGGAAAGACCTGCATGTGGTATGGTTAGACCTTGCCAACGCATATGGGTCTGTCCCCCACCAGCTCATTGACTACGCGCTGGACTTCTTCTACATCCCTGTCTGCATTCGCGCCCTGGTAGCCAGGTACTTCACAGACCTCCAGATGTGCTGCACCCACCAGGACTTCACAACAGGCTGGCAACGGCAGGAGGTTGGCATTGCCATGGGGTGTTCCATCTCCCCGATCCTGTTCGTCGCAGCCTTTGAGATCATCCTCATTGGGGCAAGGACAATGGCAGGAGGAGTGAAGCTACCGACAGGCCAAAGGCTCCCACCTGTTCGAGGCTACATGGATGACATTACCACCATTCTCCAGACAGCTGCATGTACAGCGAGGTTGCTGAAGAGGGTTGACGAACTCCTAAGTTGGGCAAGAATGAAGATCAAACCTGCCAAATCCCGCAGTCTGTCCCTGAAGAAAGGTGTCAGAAGCGACCACACCATCTTTGTCGCAGGCGGTGAGGCCATCCCTTTGCTAGCGAGCCAACCGGTCCGTAGCCTGGGACGGACCTACACAGCAGACCTCTCTGACAGGCAGGTCGGGCAGGCGGTTCGCAAACAGCTCGCAGACGGCTTGGCCAGGATCAACAAGAGCCAGCTCCCGGGGAAGTATAGAGTGTGGAGCTATCAGTTCATACTCTACCCTAGGGTGATGTGGCCGCTCAAGATGTGCGAGGTCCCGTCTTCAGTGGCAGACAAGATGGACAAGCTGGCCAACTCGTACATCAAGAAGTGGCTGGGCCTGCCAAGATGCCTGTCAGACGTAGGGCTGTTTGGCAGGAACATGCTGCAGTTGCCACTGCGATCCATCAGCCAGGGATACAGGCAAGAGAAGGCCCGACTGGTACTGGAGCTGAGGGAGTCCACTGACCATCTGGTGAGAGCAGCTGGCTCCCAGGTACGAACAGGGAGGAAGTGGAAAGCCCAGGAGGAGGTGGACCTGGCAGTCAGCAGGCTGAAACATCGCGAGGTGATGGGCAGAGTCCAGGAGGGGCGTGCAGGGCTGGGAAAAGGCGAGACTACCCTCTTCTGGTCGAAAGCCTCAAAGGAGCAGCGGAGAGCCATGGTGGTGGCAGAAGTGGACAGGGCAGAGAGCGACCGTCTGCACGTCAAGGCTGTGTCGCAGAGCCGGCAGGGAGCCTGGTTGTCATGGGAAGGTGTCTCAGACAGGCCCATGACATGGTCTGAGCTATGGAAGATCCCCCAAGCCAGGCTCAGCTTCTTGATCAGAGCCACCTACGACACCCTGCCTTGTCCACGAAACCTCCACCAATGGTTTGGCAACGAGGAGAGCTGTCCCCTTTGTAATTCCACCAATGCTAGCCTCCAGCACATCCTCTCTGGCTGCAAGGTTGCACTTGCCCAAGGCCGGTATAGGTGGAGACATGATTTGGTGTTGAGGAAGCTGGCAGAGGTGATAGAGGCGTGCAGACAGGAGGCTAACAGCAGACCTCCTACACCAGCGAGACTGCCTATCCTCTTTGCAAGAGCTGGGGACAACCCCAAACCTGCCCACCGCATATTGCCATCAAGGTTCCTCTCACCTGGCAGTGAGTGGAACATGAGGGTCGACCTGGGCAGACAACTCCAGTTTCCCAGAGAGATTGTGGAGACGTCTCTTCGGCCAGACCTGATCCTGTGGTCAGTTCCACGCAAGACCATCCTGCTGGTGGAGCTCACCGTCCCATGGGAGCAGGGCATGGAGGCTGCCAATGAGCGCAAACGCTCCAAGTACTCAGATCTGGCAGCCGAGTGCAGAGAGGCTGGCTGGAAGGCCGTCACGCTCCCCGTTGAGGTGGGCTGCAGGGGATTTGTCGGGGCCTCACTGATTCGCCTGCTCCGTGACCTCGGATGCTCTGGAGCGGGACGGCGCAAGGCGATCAGGGAATTGGCGGAAGAAGCAGAGAAGGGTAGCTTCTGGCTGTGGCTAAGGAGGAGAGACAAGGGGTGGGGGTCTAACACCTAGGGCATCAGCAGGGGTTGGCAGGGAGAGATCCCTGCCATCGCTCCGCCACCAGTCGATGTCCTGGGGTTAAAGGAGCGAAACATCAATGACTGGTGGTCCCCAGCTGATGACCCGCCCAAGCCCAGGGGTGTACAAGGCACACTTGCATAAAGGCACTGGAGGAGGTGCGTCAGGCAGCAATGCTCAGCAGGTAGAACACCAGCCTGTATTTTCAAATGTGTGTGTGTGTGTGTGTGTGTGTGTGTGTGTGTGTGTGTGTGTGTGTGTGTGTGTGTGTGTGTGTGTGTGTGTGTGTGTGTGTGTGTGTGTGTGTGTGTGTGTGTGTTTGCATGTGCATGTAAGTTTGTGTGTGTTACCGCGTTTTGTGTTCTAAGCCATCTTGTCAGCGGGAAACATGTAGGGATTTTCATGCCACGCACGCACGTACGCACGCACGCACGCACGCACGCACGCACGCACGCACGCACGCACGCACGCACGCACGCACGCACGCACACACACACACACACACACACACACACACACACACACACACACGTGATATAGGACATGGCTAATTGTGGTGTCTTCTTGAGGTCCTGCTCCTGTGTTAACCTGAGCATCTTCTCAGATCAATAGAGGACTACTCAGCATGCTGGACACCACCCATCTTCATCCAACTGAAGATTATGCAACCAGACAGGCTCGCTCGCTAACACACATCTCTCTATTCCTTTCTTTCTTTCCTTCTCTCGCTCTCTCTCTCTCTCTCTCTCTCTCTCTCTCTCTCTCTCTCTCTCTCTCTCTCTCTCTCTCTCTCTCTCTCTCTCTCTCTCTCACACACACACACACACACCTATCTCTCTCTGTCTCACTCTCTCTCTCTCTCTCTCTCTCTCAAACACACACACCTCTCTTTTTCTCTGTCTCTGTTTCTCTCTCTCTCTCACACACACACGCACACACACACTCAAACACACACACATGCAGGCACGCACACACGCGCGCACATACACACACACACACACACACACACACACACACACACACACACACACACACACACACACACACACACACACACACACACACACACACACACACACACACCACCACCACCAGACCACACTGGGGCTCATCATCATTATACTTTAGTGTTATGCAATCATGTATTGCACACACACACACACACACACACACACACACACACACACACACACACACACACACACACACACACACACACACACACACACACACACACACACACTTATCCTATACATAGCTTTCTTTGGACAGTGTGTGTCATGACATGCAATCTGACAGGTCTTTTTGTATTCTGCGAAACTCAACCTTTTCTTTGTCTCTCTTTCTCCTCTCCCATTGTTTCCTGTCTATTCACACAGCTGCACGCTAATTGCTAACTGTAGCACTGGACAGGACCAGCCTCCATAGCCTCGAACCAACTCACACCACTTGGCATACAGTGGCAGCTAACATGCCAGTTTATTTTACTCTGGTCTCTCCCATTTTTTCAGACCCATCTCCCAAATCCTCCCTTTATTCTTTTTAAAGAAATGAATTCAAACTAATTGACAGTATACAACGAGACCATGACAAGCAGATCACAGTATAATGGCTTTCACAAAAGGAGAGAGATTTAAGCTGAATTCCATTTCACCCCTTAGCCCTACGCCTTTCCCCTTCACCTCCGTTTTGCGCATTCATGTGTAGGGGTAGTGGCGTCCCAATTCACGTTAAGACAGAGGGTAGCCGTGAGGGGAAAGTCTTTCTACCTCTTCAAACGGAGATTATCCGTGGGCACACTTCAAATGGAGGGCTACGACAGATTTTCCCGAATGCGTTGTGAATGCCTTTAAAAAATGGCGGCATCAACAAAAGCACACAATATAAGTATTTTCGCCGTAATTAACGGCTTTACAGCTGTAATAATTGTTGCATTGTACTACGTTTAACATTATCCCAATGTGTCATTGTCATGCTATTAAGGTCAACCTAGTGCATTGAATTCATGACAGCACTGTGAGAGACATTCCGTGATAGTTGAAGGGGTGTCTCAATTCGTAGGTGTTGCGTTTCAAGCCCTACACCTTACTGCTTCATTTGAAGGTACGAGGAGGGGGCAAGGGGAAGGCGTAGGGGTAGGGGTAGAAATTAGAAATGGGTTTCGGCCTTAGATTGCACAGAACTTGCTCTTTGGGTGCTTTCAGAATTCTCTCCCTCTCCACCTTCAACTACGTCCGTTTTACATAATGAGAAGACACGGATAAAAATCACAGGTGATGAGAAAATGCCTCCCTTTTTTTGCATCTTATCAGAAATGGCCTTGACTGTCTCTTCCTAGCCAAAATGCAATAGAAAAAGGGAACAGAGTAGACCCTATATAAACAAGTATAAAAAGTGTTTGCTACAGATTATAATTATTTCTACAATTCTCCTCGGATTTTGAATTCCCAAACATATGCTGTACATGAAACTCTACAATCTATGTCTGGGAATAAAATAAAATAAAATAAAATCACATCAATTCCCAACTCCAGTGACAGCTATCATTTTCACCACCTTCACCCTCACTTTCACCTGAGTCTTTCGTCTCCCTGTCGTTTCTCTCATTGTTTCCTGTATATTCACAAAGCACACTCGCTAATTACTAACTGTAGCACTGGACAGGACCAGACCAACCTTCATAGACTCCAACAACTAATTCACACCACACTTGTCACTCAGCTGCAGGTTAATTTCTAGCTGGAGCAATGATGGGCAATGATTAGCCATGACAGCCTTTGACCAACTCGTACCCTCAACCCTCACCTTGCTGCATTGAGGCAGACTGAAGTGTACTGTAATACACACTCACCGGATACTTTATGAGGTACAACACCTTCGTAGTACAGGGTTGGACCCCTTTTTGCCTTCAGAACTGCCTTAACTGCCCGCAGCACCACTTGGGTAGGCTGTGGCATTCCAACACAGATCCATTGGATCTAAGGGGCCCAAATTGTGCCAAGAAAATATCCCTATACCAATATACCACCTGAACTGAACAATAGCCTGAACTGTTGCTAAAAAGCAGGCTGTCTCCATGTTTTCATGTTGTTGATACCAAATACTGACCTGCCCGTGTTGCAGCAGAAATCACGACAAAACAAACCAGGCAATGTTTTTTCCAAATGTCATTTGTCTGACTTTGGTGACCCCGTGCAAATTGTTGCTTCAGTTTCCTGTTCTCAGCTGACAGAAGTGGCACCCAGTGTGGTCTTCTGCTGCTGTAGCCCATTTGCCTCAAGGTTAGACGTGCTGTGCGTTCAGAGATGCTCTTTTGTGTAGCCTTCCTTTGTTACGAATAATTATCTATGGTTACTACTGTCTTTCTATCAGCTGAAATGAATCTGGTCATTGTTCTCTGACCTCTGCCTTCAACAAGGCATTTTCAGACACTGAACTCAAGCTGTCTGGATATTTTTTTCCAAGGTAATTTTCTCTAAACCCTGGAGTTGTGTGTGAACATGTCAGTAGATCAGCAGTTTCTGAAAAAGTCAAATCAGCCCCGTCTGGCACCAACAACCATGCCACATTCAAAGTCATATAAATCACATTTCTCTCCCATTCTGATGCTCGCTTTGAACTGTAGCAGATCGTTTTGACAATGAATACATGTCCAAATGCAATGAGTTGGCAGCATGTGAATGGTTGATTAGAAATTTGCGTCAATGAGCAGTTGGACATGAGAACCTAATTAAGTGTCCGGTGAGTGTATAGTTTAAGTCGAGGTACTCATTCATGATATATACAGCCATGCCTGAGTGAACCTGATGACTCACAGTGGCGAAACGCGCTGTTCGCAATGAATAAAGGAGCATTAAGTCATACAAATGTGCGCTAAACTTTTTTCCCTTTTGAAGTATTGCATACTCCTGCGTTTACCAGCATTTAGAAGCTGTGCATGGATCTTTGAACTTGTACTGTTACACTGTATCTACCTTATTAGGCGGTACAGTGGAATACTTGGTGTATAAATTATGTAAGATCGGCCCTGCCGTGGCCAAACGGTAGGGCACTCGTCGACCATACGGCTGACCCGGGTCCTTTGCCGGCCCTTCCCGGTCTCTCTCTCCCCACACGCTACCACCCTCACTGTCCTATCATAAATAAAGTAAAAAAAAGACAAAAAAAATAAAAATTTAAAAAATGATGTAAGACGATGTACCAGTGTTGTAATTTCATCAAGACTATGTCTATATACACACAACACAAGACAGCAGAATTGGTATGCCTAACGAAAGCATTCTTTGATTGGTCGTAGTGCTGGCCAAGGCAGTGCAGAGGCAATTTGAGCCATAACAACAATGGTTTGGTCCTAACCACAGCCCCCAGCTATCTGAACCGAGCTAGTCCAGACTAATAATATCTGGCTGGCCAATCTACCCCCTCCTCCTCTCTGTATTATGCAGAAATGTTTAACCCCATGCCCTTCACCCAATGCCTACAGCTCGGGATAACCTCTGCTACATATTGATTGCAGGATTACTGAACAGCACAGCCAGGTATTAATTATCACACCGCTACCTTAATTTTAATTTTGTGTCGAGGGCCTCTAGATCTGCATAATTGAGCACCATTTACAGGTGGGACACATGAACCCTGTTGAAGTTGCAATGGATTAATCATGCCTCTGCTATAACCTTGTGGTCACCAAAATGGTAATGACCATGTCTGAATTTGTTACTTAAATCACCACTGTTCAATATATTTAAATACCGCAAGCGCCACTATCTCTGTGCATTGGCAATATTGAATTGCCGCAGAACAGACCAATCCACAATCAAATGACAATATGATGTGTAATTACTGCCAATTACCTAACAAACCACACTCGATAGTCGATACAGTATTTCATTGTAACACAGATTGATACACCAACAATAGGCACAGGCAATAGATTTCATGTGGAAAGTATGAGTGTTTGTTTGCTTTTCCCTGGATACTAACATGGGCAGCACCAGACATTCCACGTATAATAAATCATTTCTGAATACCACCATGAATACACAGAGGACGTGTGTGTGTGTGTGCGTGTGTTTGAGTCAGTCCATACCCTGCAGTGTTACTCTCAAGCAGACACTGAATTCCAGTGAACATTGAGCAATTTTAGTCCAATACATTTCTCTCTCTCTCTCTCTCTCTCTCTCTCTCTCTCTCTCTCTCTCTCTCTCTCTCTCTCTCTCTCTCTCTCTCTCTCTCTCTCTCTCTCTCTCTCTGCCACCCCCTTTTTAGCCCCACTAGCTTGAGCACTGTGTTACCATGGTTATGTTTACAGTTTTTTTCTGATCACTAAAGCTCATTTTTTGAGGAACTCTTCACACAACTACAACAACCTCACACCAAGGGCCTTTCCCATTACTAATCTCCACCCCTACCCCTTTGCCTTCCTCTTGCCCCTCGTGCTTTCAAACAAAGCCGCAAGGTGTAGGGCTTGAAACGCAACCCCTATGGATTTGGATGCCCCTTCAACAATCACAGAATGACACTCACATCTGTCACTAATTCCATGCATTAGGTTGACGTTAATAGCGATTTTTTCATGTGCGTTTCACGGAGAAAAGGGCCATCACACATTAGGACCATGTTAAACTTAGTACAATGGAATAATTATTACCACTTTAAAACCGTCAATTGCGGCGAAAATACTTAATCTTGTGTGGTGTTGTGGATGCCACGGTTTGCTGCCCATTTTTAAATGCAATCGCAATACATTCAGGGAAATTTGTCGAAGCCCTCCATCCGTGGAGTGAAGTGTCGGAAAATCTCAGCGCGGAGGGGATGAAAGCCCTTCGCCGAACCCCTACCCATCTGTCTGAACGTGAATCGGGATGCCACTACACCTACACGTGGACGCGCAAAACCGAAGCAAAGGGGATCAGCGTAGGGCTAAGGGGTGGATTCACCCCAAATCAGCAAAACTATGTACGATGCAAAACCCAACACGGCTTAACCATAGAAATGTTTTTGTACCAAATTGTTAGCACACCCAGCGCATTAATAGGACACATTGCACTCAACTAGACACAGACAGGAAGAAAGAAAAACACACTTTGCCTCTTGGTCTGTCTGATTACCTGTCATGCCATTTCAAGGAGGCGTCTAGGAGTGTGTTCATAATTTGGAAATTGTGTGTAAAGCAGTCAAATGTGTTCACACAAATGTGTTATGCAAAAACAGTGTCGTACAAATGGATTGTTTTGGTAAATGTTGTAAAGTGTGTGTTGTGAAATTGCAAGAGTGCAAAGCAATTTGTGCTCTTAGTTTGCCTGATTTGGTGGCATGTTTGTCCATCCGTGTGAAGATTTCAACAAACCCGGCCAAAGTTACAGCAATTGGGTTGTAGTGAACAGAAAAAAACAAGTGGCAAAGTATGTGCATGTTTTTTGTTAAAAAGTTACTGTCCTCTATATCGTACAATGTTATATACAACAACCTGTCAGTTCCCATGGAAAAAACACATGAACATTCCTAGATGATTGAGCGTTGGTATCCCAGAGGAGAATGCAGAGTGAGAGAGGACCATAGCAAGTTACCATGGTGATACCCAGAGTTGAAATAGTTAACCCATGCAAGATCATCTGCAGGGTCAGAAGTGTAATTAACTGCATGACTTGTACAGTACCACAATTGTGTAGCTGTGGCACCACCAGATCTTTGTTTCCCCAGAAGATACACTGCTTCTGCTACTACTGTGATGGGAGCTGTCTTTAATGCAGGGGTCTTATCTCCAACTATTCAGATTCTGAAGGTTTACATCAGAACAGACAGGTATGCCCTCTGTATGGACTCCAATAGTCATCTCACCACTGTAAATACTATGAACTAGAAGAGGTTGCCATGTTTGTATTTTGCCTAGTGCAGGGGTCTCCAATCTTTCTGCATCTGAAGGCTTACACGAAGCATGAGGATTTATGCTGAGGTTTACTCGTTCATCAACATAACCTATAACTTTACATTTAAGTCTTGACAACCCTTTCAAATGACAACAAAATGATTGTGTTGTTATTGGTGATGTCTATTAAGAAATAAAAAAAAAACGTCTGAAACGATTTACAGTATTTACATGACAGTATTTATATGAAAACACTATTTTATATCAACTTACAAGCTACAGAAAGGCTACAAACCACTTTGGTAACCCCTATTTCAACACAAGAGTCAGAGCAATTCAGTCTTTGCCTTTGCTAACATCAGTGAGAACATCAATTAGATCTACAAATTTATGGAGGAACATGAAGCAGAGAGATTCAGGCCTTCGCTAATGTCAATGAGTATTTAGGCTTAGAGCTAATTAGTCAGATTAGCTAAATACGTATGGAGGAGCAGAGAGAGCAAAGCCTTTAGCCCTTGCGAAAGTCAAGTACTTCCGCCTTTTTTAACCTTTGTTTAACCAGGCAAAGAAATAACATTGAGATAAATGTAGCTTTTACAAGTGAGCCCTGGACAAGCACATATTACATCACAAAAGACAAGACACAGAAAAAAACACAGAAAACATCAAAATGAATGTAACTGTAGAAGTAGATACATAAAACAAGGTTAGAAAAAAGACAAACAGATTTGAATACAAAAGTAAGTACGAAGTCCAGATTAGAAGTTAAAGGTTTAAAAAAGAAATCAAAAGTAAGTGCAAACAGATTTGAACGTATAGTTAACACCTGCTTTGAACTTATTTACAGACAAATCAACAGGGAGTTTTAGTGATTTTAGACACTCTATAGACATACTGTAGACAATTGAGCCTAAGGGTTTAGAAATAATGCCATAGGAAACAGTGTTGTGTAAAAGCTGTTTAAAAACAGTACGCTGCAAGCTAGTTAATCAGGGGTGCATTTCTGCAAAGCGTAGTTGCTAAATATGCTAGCTATTTTGTTGGTTGGAATGCAATTTCCCATTGGCAATTACCCAAATTGCTAACTGCCAACAACTACACTTTCCAGAAATGCACCCCAGATCACTGAGGTGATGGCCTTTCCTCTTTGTGGTCAATAGCATATCATACTGTTGCTTTGATGCATCATTGATGGGGTTGACAGATGCATCATTCATGTGCGGATTTGGATGCATTATTCATGTGTTTATTTTCTGTTTATCATGGTAAATAGTGAGGTCTATTAAAATGTGTCTTGTTAAGAAGTCCTCTTCCTCATCCTCCTATCATCTCTGCTTTGAGGTGAAGGTCCCTCAGTGAGTCACATTGTGTGTGTGTGTGTGTGTGTGTGTGTGTGTGTGTGTGTGTGTGTGTGTGTGTGTGTGTGTGTGTGTGTGTGTGTGTGTGTGTGTGTGTGTGTGTGTGTGTGAGCTAGGGCTGGGCGATATGACGAGACATATCGTGAGGACGAGAGAAACGTGTCTATCGTGACCTTTCTCCTCTATCGTTTATATCGTGATAAAAAAATATTTTCATTATTACAGCTAATACACATTTTAATATAATTTCACCTCATAATATAGCCCTTTTATGATTGTTAACATGTGCAAAAAATAATTTTAAAACTACTTGTGGGCCAAACTAGGCTATTTTATTGTTTTACTCCCATTATTTATTTCTGGTCGTATGCTGTCGAGAGAGCGCACGCAGCCAATTCAGTCTGTTTGACTCAAACTTTGAGTCTGCAGTCACTCCTCGGTTGGCGCCCCCTAGAGTGCAGTACCCGGAAAAGCGTCTTTGCCACTGCCTTGCCAGCTAACGTGACGAGCACCGGGCAGCAAGCGTGCGAATCATGGCTGGAAAAAGGCGTTGGACAACTTACCAAAAATGAGCCAACTAGATGCTGCGGTGAAGTTCGGCATTCCTACCTGCGCTGTTTTGTAGATTCTGAGCACGAGACTCCCCCCCCGAGCCCCCTCCCCCTTGCGCTTCTGTGAAGCGCATCTCTCCTACACAACCGCTGCTCAATGGATCTCGAAAGTAATGGAATTGACACGTTCCGTACGACGCACTATGGGCTACACATTTTGGCCGGTGATGAAAACAGTTATAAAGCCCTTCGTGCACTTTCACTGGGACTTCTCGTGAGCACATCATTCTCTGAAATGTTTAACTTGACCCTCTGTAGCCTACTTGGAAATCCACCACCATTTTTCAGCAGAGGTAGGCTAAAAGTTAAAGTGACTCGATGCTATGATGCTGCGCATGCCATTGAGTCCCAAACAGTTAGGTTTGACTTCTGGGCATGAAACGGTTTTGCAAATGCAATGCCCTTTGTTGTGTTCACTGATATATTGGTAAAAATACAACAAACAGAATTGTTCCTCGACAGCAACCAGCGTGAGTCAAGTGATTATTGGGAAGCATAACGTGGTTGGGGACAACGCTGGTGGGGACGAGAGCAAGCAATAGGCTATTGCGTGCTGTTTATAACAAGTTCTTACATAGGCTATTCACAAATACTTTCAGCTTTGTTCAGTTTCATATTAAGCCTACTGGTATTTTGTAACATTAAGTAGGCCTATTTAAAATGCGCTAATATAATTTACTGACTAATTACAGTCATTTTTTGTCAGACATTTTGTCCAGTCACATTTTATTTTGCCGGTCATTCATGCCAATGTCCGGCCACAGTTGGCTAACGTGAACCTTGCTGTTTATGGCCGCAATTTGC
>NC_085876.1:10944527-10967027 GCF_034702125.1 Engraulis encrasicolus
TGAGACAGGCATGCATCGGGCACTGCGCACACAACATCACCCTACATTGTGCCCCTTTATGTAAGTCTGGCTTGCCTGCCTAATGGAAAGGACCGGAGTAGAATTTGTTGGTTTAGGTGTTTGTGCAACAGGGAGTTAGGGAGATGAAGAGATGAAGATGATTAACATAATCATCACACCACCTGCCACATCTCTCACCTTCTTCAGAGGAGCTTTCCACTCCTCCTCTTATTCCCTCTCCACATCCTCCTCTTTTTTCTTCCTCCTCCTCCCCTTTCCTCTCTCCTCTTTCTTTTCCCCTCTCCGTAACCTCCTCTTCTCTTTTCTTTCATCTTCTCGTCATCTTTTCTCTCGTTATTCTCTCTCTTATCCCCTTTCTGCATCCTTCTCTTCTCTCTTCTTTCTTCTTCTTGTCTCTCATCATCCCATCTCTTCTGCCCTCTCTCTTATCCCCTTTCTGCATCCTTCTCTTCTCTCTTCTTTCTTCTTCTTCCCTCTCTGCATCCTTCTCTTCTCTCTTGTTTCTTCCTCTTATCTTCTTCCCTCTCCTCATCCTTTTTTAATCAGGCTGTGACACTTTTCATTGTACAGGACAGAATGCTCCCCTAGACGCTCCTTGTCTGTGGGATGAACTCACGCCACACACACACACGCACGCACGCACGCACGCGCGCGCGCGCACGCACGCGCGTGCGCACACACACACACACACACACACACACACACACACACACACACACACACACACACACACACACACACACACACACCACACACACACACACACACACACACACACACACACACACACACACACACACACACACACCTTGCGTAATATCTTTGTGGGGTCCTCCCATTGACTTCCATTCATATTACTGTAACCCTAACAATAGCAAATGCTAAACCCAGCCCAAACCGAAATAATACCGTAACTTGTCAGTGAGGAAATGTTTTTACACTTTTACTTTTACCTCCAACAACAAAACTACCCCAGCAAAAAGGGATAGCGTGTCCTCCAATAGCAGTGGCCTCTCAAAGGTAGATTGGTGCAGTACACACATGCACGCACACACACACACACACACACACACACACACAATCATAAGTGGTGTGTGTGAGTTTGGCGCAACATATGTTCCCAGGTAGCTGGTAAACAACATAAATCCTTAACATTTGGTAATTTCCATTCTCACTGTGTGGATGAGCAGCAGGAGCAAGGAGGAGGGTGGAGAGATGAATTGTACATGTTCACACATGAGTGCATTCCGACACAGACACACACACACACACACACACACACACACACACACACACACACACACACACACACACACACACACACACACACACACACACACACACACACAAATACACACACACACACACACACACACACACACAGACACACACACACAGACAGAGAGAGAGAGAGAGAAGAGAGAGAGAGGAGAGAGAGAGAGAGAGAGAGAGAGAGAGAGAGAGAGAGAGAGAGAGAGATGCAGGGTAGATGAGAGAAAGAAAAGGGAGGAAGAGAAAGGAAAGACATGTAGAGAGAAGGCAAGTGTGTCTGTTGCTGCCTGCCTTATCTATTGTGGAAGGACTCTGGCCAAAGATTTCCAATATGGTCACCAAGATAAACCATACCGCCTGTCACCAGTGCAACAAAGTGGGATCAAGTCTGGTCTCCTAAAATGGGCATGATTTTCCATTGAACTCCAATCATCCTCCCTAGTCTCCTTGTCTCCTAAAGGGGCATGGCCACCATAGGATTCCATCTTAGAACCTTGCGTCAAATGGATTCCGGAAGGAACTCCCCGTGAACCGTCTCTACCTTATCAATCGCCTCTGCTGCTGCACAGGGCCATCTCATCTCATCTCACGCATGTCACATCCCCTCACATCACTCCAGCTTTGTGCCATCACTTCTGATTGCCCAGCTCCGATGAGTTAGGAAGTTATGTGTGTGTGTGTGTGTGTGTGTGTGTGTGTGTGCGTGTGTGTGTGTGTGTGCGCGCACGTTTGCTCAGATGAGTTGAGAAGTGTGTGTGTGTGTGTGTGTGTGTGTGTGTGTGTGTGTGTGTGTGTGTGTGTGTGTGTGTGTGTGTGTGTGTGTGTGTGTGTGTGTGTGTGTGACACAAAGGACCATCTCCATCCATGAATAATTCACTAAGACCTGTAGTAATTATTTCATCAGGCGTCTCCACACATTCAATGCGTGACTGTGTGTGTGTGTGTGTGTGTGTGTGTGTGTGTGTGTGTGTGTGTGTGTGTGTGTGTGTGTGTGTGTGTGTGTGTGTGTGTGTGTGTGTGTGTGTGTGTGTGTGTGTGTGTGTGTGTGTGTGCCTGTCTGCTACATAATTGATGAACGTTCCTTTGAAATGATAGACAGACACACACAAACAACCCAAAGTGCAGTTTTGGAGAAGGGAGTACAGTACGTACCTATAACCAGGGCTGCTGACAGCTTTGGCCAATCCCAAGACAAAGTCATTGGAAAGGGCCCCCCTCCCTGTCATGAGGGCCCAGTTGTGAGGCCCCTCTCTTCCTGGGCCCGGAACAACTGACCAGTTTGTTCCCTACAGTCGAAATGTCGGCTGCTACTTCGCTATGTGGTTGTATGTATCGTATATGTTGTTACATTGTACATAGCATCAAAATGTCTATTGTTTCACCAGTGGGCACCGGCGACCCCAGTCACTATTTGCTGAAAAAGCTTTACTACATCATAACAACATTGCTATGATAGTACAGAGAGCCTTAAGCAACAGATGGTCATTACCATTTTGTTGACAATATAAGCTATGACTATAGGCTCTACATGAAAGGGTTAACATGGACATCTCTAAATAAAGTACAGTGGAACATTTTGTTTAAAAAAAAACAGCTTTCAGGGTCTTCTTTATGGTTGTAACACAGTCTTCTATAACCTTTACCATACCCACTCATCAATGATTAAAATGGCACTTCAATTCCTGAGTGGGATTCCAGCTCACCTCTCGGCAATGTAAATAGAGAGCACATCCCACACACACGCACGCACGCACGCACGCAGGCGCGCGCGCACACACGCACACGCACACACACACACACACACACACACACACACACACACACACACACACACACACACACACACGAAAGACCTCCTCAAGAGATCTCTTCCCATTAGACTGTCTTACTCCATCCAATCGATCGGCTTAGAAATCCAGCCCCACTTCAGGGACACTCACAGAAACGCACGCACGCACAACACGCACGCACGCACGCACGCACGCATACACACAGGCAAGCACGCACACTGACACTGCAACTCCCAACCCTGACTCATTCAGACTGACTGTCCATTTTAGAATACCATTTTAGAATATGTTTACTGGCAAGTCCCCGTCCTGTGAAGGGGGGAAAGCTATTGATGAGGATGGCGTTGAAGGGTAACCAATCACATTTTCTGTCTGTCCAATGAACTTCATTCTCACCATTCACTGGTCAGCTGTCAAAAAAATTGAAGTAAATGATAGATGTCCGCAACACTGTTTTGTCCTCAAGCACCTGTGCCACTGATGTGTGCGCATTCTCTGCTTTCTTCAGCTGTCAAAAAACTCATTTTTAATTTAGAAAGTAAAATTCTTTTCAACTTGAACA
Source organism: Engraulis encrasicolus (assembly GCF_034702125.1). Lineage (NCBI taxonomy): Eukaryota > Metazoa > Chordata > Actinopteri > Clupeiformes > Engraulidae > Engraulis > Engraulis encrasicolus. Next base: position 10,948,173 of record NC_085876.1, read on the forward strand.
TCACAGTGTTTTGAAAAGAGCCAAGGTCGTTCTTTTCAAAAAACACCATGTATTATAAGAATTTTATGGACTGTGAAATGTTCACCAGCATCTGAGGAAAAAAAACACTGAATGTGAACAGGCCCAAAGGCTACACTGAGTTTATCATTTCTTGTAAGCAGGGGCAAATAGGGCTCCTTCCCCGGGCCCATGGGCCCCACCTGTATTGGTGGAGGGCCTGTATTTGAGGGGGCCCCATCTTAACCTTGGCAGGCCGTATAGGGAGGTCCTATCAGTGTTTTCTGGGGCCCTGTGTGCGCAATTGTTCCGCCACTGACTGTGACCTTATCTGGGGTGCCTTTCTCAAAGCCCCCGTTAACAATTTGGGTATTTGCCAATGGGAAATTACACTGCAAATAACAAAGAAGCTAACGTAGTTAGCAACTATGGCTTCGAAAAACACACAACTGGTCAGCTCTCTGCCCTGGGCTGACAGTAGTGTAAGCGGCATCACCTGAGTTCACCTGGAGTGTGTCGGCCATGATACCAATCAAAGGCCAATATAGAGGCGTAATTACTGCTGAAAAGGTTTGATCAACTCAGTATGACCTTTAGCTGGGCAGGCCAGGGGAGGGACAATTGCAGTACCTGTGTGTGTGTGTGTGTGTGTGTGTGTGTGTGTGTGTGTGTGTGTGTGTGTGTGTGTGTGTGTGTGTGTGTGTGTGTGTGTGTGTGTGTGTGTATGTGTGCGTGCGCGTGCATTTGCTTGAGCGACATTAACTGTAAGTGCCAGACCGGGGGCATGATAACCATCCAGGAGCTGGTGACAGGAAATTAACCTGCATTCATCCCTTCCACTGATGACTAGAGATGGGCACACGGCTGAGGACACTTTGCCTTTTTTTTCCATGGAAAGCCCCCCCAGCCCCCCATCCCTCTGCAGCAGGGGCGTCGCCAGACCTATTTTACCGGGGCACATGCCTGGGACATGTGCAACAACCTTGAATTTAGCTGAAGTTTAGCACGCAGAGTAATATACAGAATGTGCACAAAATAGCGTAAATGCACTACTTGCAATAATATAATTAATAAGCTTTTAAAAATAAATGACTACAATTTTTTCGTTCGCTACTGTGCCCCTGTGTAGCATGAGGTCTGCTGACGCCCCAGCTCTGCAGTGTCCGACGTGTCCGCCAACATGCCTGTCTGAAAAATCTCCACTGTCATAGAAAATCTTTTTTTCCTCCCTTCACGGTTCACAGAGTGTTTGTCACCCCAGAGTACAGACAGCCAAAACGAATGTGACTATGTCTATTGCAATAGGCTACGACAGATTTACTTATAGAAAGTTTTCTTTGACCTCTCACAATACTTCACAACGCATCTGTCAACCAAAAGGTACAAGAGGCAATTTCTGACACCAGTTAGTGTGAAGGTCGAGTCAGGAGAGTCCACGTTTGCCCTTAAATGACTGATGACATACCAAGTAACGGCTGACTTGTGAAGGTAATTATTTCAATTGAAAATCCTGTTTAGTCTTCCTATAAATGAAAGTCAAATCTGCTTATTTGAACTGGATTTCACTGTTATTATCCTACCCCTGGCCAAAATGATGGGATGTGTGTATGTTTACTTGTTTGAATTTGTGGGCAGTCGTGGCTAAGGTTGCCAATCACTACTCACCAGGGCTCCACCAGCCAATTTGGCTAGTAGACATTTTTTCTTACTAGCCAAATGGAAGGTCAACTAGCCATTTTTTTCTCACCAAAATAAACCATGTGTTAATTATGTTGCTTTTAATTATTTTATTAAACTAGGCTATGTCCTCAACACAGATAAACAATATAAATATTATACTCAATATAATTCAGTCTATTTTATAATTATTTAGTAATTATATTTTTATTACCTGCATTTCATTATTTTTCATTCCATTTCCATATACTGCACAGACAGCCAAACACTAGCCTATTACCTCAGACACCATCACCCAAACCTCACATACAGTATAGGACTAGAACTCACACCATCACAGCATGCCTTCAACACTAATGTCACACACATACCAGACTTTCAACATACACTAGCCAAACACACACACAACCAAACACTGCAAAACCTCATATCCCCTACACAGCATCACTTCACACACACTGGGCCAAATACCATGGACAATGCACAGAAGAGAGGGGAAATGGAGAAGAGATGAAGGGAGGAGAAGGAGACTGAGAGGAGAAGGACCGGAGAGGACGCGTGCGTGCACACACACACACGCACGCACGCATGCATGCACGCATACACACACACACACACAGAGCGTGAATGATGTCTGCATTGTGTGTTAATGCTGCTGCTGCTGCTGCTGCTGCTACTGCTGCTGCGTGACACCTTCAAGTTCCTCCAGGTCAGAATAATACTAGCTTTAGGCCTACTTACGATGCGCTTGGAATGACAATTACCGGTACGCTATGTCAACTAGACATCCAATAACACCACGGAGACCATGCTTACTTTGTTACTTTCGTCGCTAGTTTTTGTTTTTTCACTTACTCGTATATCCATGTCAAACTCGTGCAGGGTCTTTGCGATGGCGTGGGCATTATTAGGAAACGACAACTCCATCGTTTGTAGTTGCGAGGACCTCGCAAATATCAGACGGCTTCTGACGGCAACAACACTTTTGACAGACAGCTGTCCTGTTCCTCCACTCACTCATGCCGCTTTCGCTCCACCAATACTCTATTTCACCGTCACAACAGTTACGCTGCTATTACTTGCATTCATCGACACATTACCTTGCTTTAACCAGTGCCACATTCTTTTTCACCTGACCAAAACCTACAAAACCTAAGTAATCCGCGCTAGTCCGCTCATTGAAAATATTTTATCAACACTAGTTCCAGCGCACGGGTATCAAACACACAGCCAATGGATGTGAGGCTATTGTGATTAACGGTCAGCCAATGGGTGTGGGCTACATCATGACAGTAGGACTAATGTTCATGGGTAATGTAGGCGGCGTTTTAACGTTCATCAGACGGCAGCTACAGATCTGTGCGGGCAGCTGTTTAACGTTCGGGTGCGCGCTACCGGCCAATTTGGCTTGTGGATGATTTTTTCTACCAGCCAAAATGAATTTTCGGCTTGAATTTTCCGCCAACATTTGGCGTGTTGGCGGGCGTTAATTTAGAGCCCTGCTAGCTACTCACTATTGAGGAGAATGAATTCACTATAGTTAACCATTACGTTCATTATGTCTAACTGTTGAAGGGGCTCCAGGTAGGATTAAAAGTTGAATTAATCACTGTCCCGAGTTAGCCTATGCTTATGCGAGTCATTAGAAAGTGAACGATGGCTATCCCGACCACTTCCACGATCCGCTGTCAGAAAACCCCACATGCGTCAGAAGTGTTGTGAGAAATACTTTTCATTTGAAACATCACTTTACATACCATATTCAGATGTGTATCAACTGCTGGCATTCCGTGATGAAAAATAGTCTCACATTGAGTTTATTTGAACAACATTTTTTCATTACGGTATAGATTTTGAGACAGGCATGCCACGGGCACCGCGCAAATGACGTAATCCTACCTTGTGCCCCTTTAAATCAAGTCCTGAGTTTTTCTTTTGTTTCAGACACAGAAAAGTTTTATCCTTTACTTGACATGTTTCGACGGTGTAAATTCCGCCTGACGGACACAGGCACGCACAGACACACACCTCAAGGCATTTTAACCTGGAAAAACACACACATATAACACGGACATTTTATTCTTTGCCCTTTAGAGACACTCCTCTGTGGTTTGTTTGAAGGCTGCATCATGGTCAGAAAGTCAAGTGGAATTTTACAGCTTAGCAACACACACACAAACAAACACAAACACACACACACACACACACACGCATGCACGCACGCACGCGCGCGCACACACACACACACACACACACACACACACACACACACACACACACCCTTATTGATTTCTCCCAGCAGGAGATAGAGAGAGCGAGAGAGAGAGAGAGACAGAAAAAAGTAGAATAAAAAGTAGAATACTTCCACTTAAAAAAAACTCACATTCAGCTGCATAGACTGTCTTCACACCCACACAATATCTTTTTTTTCTCCTGCAAGCACATGCTGTAAACACTTGTTAGTCCTTTGCACACACTCAGTGCTCTCTCTCTCTCTCTTTCTCTCTCTCATTCACACACACACACACACACACACACACACACACACACACACACACACACACACACACACACACACACACACACACACACACACTGAATAGATGTGGAGAACAGTCTGTGCAGTAATGTGTCAGACACAGTGACAATAGTATATAGGCGGGGCAAGCAGGGCATTTGCCCCGGGGCCCAGGGCCCTCCTGTATTGGTGGTGGGGGCCCTATTGTGACCTTAGCAGGCCATATGGGGCCCCCTATCAGTGTCTTACCCAGGGGCCCTGTCTGCAATTGTCCCGCCACTGCCTGAGCCTACTTGCGGCCTGTTTTCTTATCACTCCTGTTCTCTTGGGCCTGCACTGGCTTCCGCTCTCTCATAGAATTGATTTCAAAATACTGTTGACAGCTGCTCAAAGCCTTGGTCAGTGGTCTTCCTCCATGCTACATCTCTGTCACGCTGTCTTTTTTTATACCCCTGCTCAAGCCTTCAGATCCGCTGATCTGCTAAGTATTCCATCCCCTCCACCAAAGAAGACTGGTGAAGCAGTCATCACATACTGCTTATGCACCCAAGGGATGGAAGGCCCTTCCATCGCACATCAGGGAAGCCCTACCCACTGACACCTCCAAGCGACAGCTGAAAAACCACCGCGTCACCCTCGCCTACTCTTAGCTGCATGGATCCCACATCTGACACCTGTAGAGATGCTTGCTGACAAGAAGGGACAAATGGGTCAGTTTCAGGGTTGATAGTGAAAAAAAAACCTGAGCCTAAAATGTTTTCCCTGCTCTAACGACGACGACAAGATACTGCATAGTAACGTAACGTAGGCCTGACATATTATTCAAACATTTAATAGCCTGTGTATGACCATTATTCAATATAGTCGAAGAAAATCCTGAACCTGTAACACTTTCTGAGATAAGAATAACGTAATGGCTAATTATTATCAATGTTTTTATTTGAGCAGATGACCCTCAACCCAACGTTCTTCTAGATCTCTCTGATTACTTGTCAAACATTTGTACCAGACCTGGTAGGGAGCTTCCCTGTGTACTTGTCAGTCTCTGCCCGAGCTTGCTTCCTAAACTTAACTAAAAGGGAGTTTTCTTCACCCCTGCTGAATTTATTTCTTGATCTCATTGTTTTTCTGATTCTTGATTTCTTTTTAACTTTTGACCCACCATAGCTACCCGACATACCTTATTATACCTTTTCCTTTGATCATAACGTTACAATCTGTTGCTGGGGCCCTTGCCGTGGCCAACCGGTGGGGCACTTGCCAGCCATGCAGCTGACCCGGGTTCGATTTCCAGGCCGGGTCCTTTGCCGACCCCTCATCGTCTCTCTCTCCACCTCTCACAATGTCATATCAAAATAAAGTCGAAAAAGACCAAAAAAAGAAGTCGGTTTACAAAGTAAGTTGGCCAGGCCAAGCTACCTAATAAGGTGGCTCCTGGACTCACAAGTAGCTTTCAAAGTGCTCTTCAGAAGAGCATTGTCTAGACAGTCTAATTAAGCGGGCTTGCGGAGCAAGGACCATGCAGAGCATGGCCCTTGCAGAGCAAGGCCCGATTATAGTAATCTCTAAGTCCTGTTTCATTATTATTAAGCGGGCTTGCGGAGCAAGGACCATGCAGAGCATGGCCCTTGCAGAGCAAGGCCCGTTTATAGTAATCTCTAAGTCCTGTTTCATTATTTTTATTATTAAGCGGGCTTGCGGAGCAAGGACCATGCAGAGCATGGCCCTTGCAGAGCAAGGCCCGTTTATAGTAATCTCTAAGTCCTGTTTCATTATTAAGCGGGCTTGCGGAGCAAGGACCATGCAGAGCATGGCCCTTGCAGAGCAAGGCCCGTTTATAGTAATCTCTAAGTCCTGTTTCTTCCTGTTTTTATTATTGGTCTTGTGCAGGGCAGCAGTAAAATAGAAAATGGATCTCCTCCTAGGCCTTTCGAGATAGAGACACCGTTCAAACACTAAAACGACCGGCTCGGCTTGGAGATCGCGTACAGTTATAGGCTTCTCCGTGTCTCTTGTCGTTTTCCCGTTTTTGGCGATTTTGTGAAAGCCTGGGTCCCCATTGAAAATAGTGGTGGAACCTCCATGAACCAAAATTCCGCCACTCTAGAGATTAGAGTGTAGGAGGCTTTTTCGGTCATAAAACATCAACACTTTCACCTAGAAGTTTAGTTGACGCGTTGTTAGCGAGCTCTATGGGATGTCTCCAAATTGTCAAAGTTTCATCTCCCAACTCCCAATACTTTTTAAATGGCAGGTTTGTAAAAAAAACAGACCTGGCTCTATGGAGAATCCCAGTCTTTGGAAAAGTGCATTTTTCAAGAGATCAGCGCATGTCCCACACGGAGGTCCATTTGTGCCTGAAAAATTTAACCTATAAACTTCATTCAAAGACTGTTAGAGACATCACAAGCATGACTCCGATCTGTGAAAAGGACACGTGCCAACTCCTTTTAGTTTTTTTACAACGATGTTGTAAAGACAAAAAACTCATTCTCATTTTCTCCCCTGTTAAAGGCTCAATACTAACTGTCTTTCAGTCAATCACAACAGGTGCAGCCAGTGAAGGATTCCATTTCAACTGTCACTGTCTCAAGATTCCATTCTTAACGAGCAGGTGCGAGCAAGCATTCTAGAAGTCCATTGTTCAGCTCTGCAATGCAATGTAATATAGTCTTGCTGGACTATGCATGACAATTAGCTGCTTGGCTTAGTGGTAATGCATGCTGCTGCATTAGAGATATGGAGGTTGAGGGTTCGAAACCCACACGAAGCAATGTTGATTTTCTAAATTATATCATATGCAGCGTTCCTTGGCCGACTTAAAATGCCATACATGTATATCATTTAGTATGGATGGCAAATGTGCTGAATTACAGATATTGAGGTTGGGGGTTCGAAACCCAGTCAAAGCCATGTTGTTTTTCAAAATTACATCATATGCAGTGTTCCTTGGCCAACTTAAAGTGCCATGTATGTCATTTAGTATGCATGGCAAATGTGCTGGATTACAGATATGGAGGTTGGGGGTTCGAATCCCAGTCAAAGCCATGTTGATTTTCAAAAGTATATCATATGCAGTGTTCCTTGGCCAACTTAAAATGCCATGTATGTCATTTAGTATGAATGGCAAATGTGCTGAATTAGGGATATGGGGGTTGGAGGTTCGAACCCCAGTCGAAGCCATGTTGATTTTCAAAATGATATCATATGCAGTGTTCCTTAGCCAACTTCAAATATCATGTATTGTATGTCATTTAATATCAATGGCAAAGGGGTTGGATTACAGATATGGAGGTTGTGAGTTCTAATCCCGCTCGAAGCCATGTTGATTTTCAAAATTATATCATATGCAGTGTTCCTTAGCCAACTTAAAATACCATCTATGTCATTTAGTATATCCCCAAAACGCAGAGCTACAACACTTTCAAGATGGCTGAATCCAAGATGGCTGAATTGTTTGGCCCATAACTTCTGACTGGGTGGATGGAGTTTTTCCAAGATTTCTTTTAGCTTTGTTTTCTCAATAGTACTTTGTTTCATCTCTGCCCCAAAAGGCAAGCCCGCTTCCAGCATTTTCTGTGAGAATGCATTTCTAGTTATTAAGCGGGCTTGCGGAGCAAGGACCATGCAGAGCATGGCCCTTGCAGAGCAAGGCCCGTTTATAGTAATCTCTAAGTCCTGTTTCTTTATTATTATTATTGGTCTTGTGCAGGGGCAGCAAAAATAGAAAATGGATATCCTCCTAGGCCTTTCGAGATAGAGACACCGTTCAAACACTAAAACGACCGGCTCGGCTTGGAGATCGCGTATACTAATAGGCTTTTCCGTGTCTCTTGTCGTTTTCCCGTTTTTGGCGATTTTGTGAAAGCCTGGGTCCCCATTGAAAATAGTGGTGGAACCTCCATGAACCAAGGTTCCGCCACTCTAGAGATTAGAGTGTAGGAGGCTTTTTCGGTCATAAAACATCAACACTTTCACCTAGAAGTTTAGTTGACGCGTTGTTAGCGAGCTCTATGGCATGTCTCCAAATTGTGAAAGTTTCATCTCCCAACTCCCAATACTTTTTAAATGGCAGGTTTGTAAAAAAAACAGGCCTGGCTCTATGGAGAATCCCAGTCTTTCGAAAAGTGCATTTTTCAAGAGATCAGCGCATGTCCCACACGGAGGTCCATTTGTGCCTGAAAAATTTAACCTATAAACTTCATTCAAAGACTGTTAGAGAGATCACAAGCATGACTCCGATCTGTGAAAAGGACACGTGCCAACTCCTTTTAGTTTTTTTACAACGATGTTGTAAAGACAAAAAACTCATTCTCATTTTCTCCCTTGTTAAAGGCTCAATACTAACTGTCAGTTAGTATCAGAACAGGTGCTCCCAATGAAGGATTCCATCTTAACTGCCACTGTCTCAAGATTCTATTCTTAACGAGCAGGTGCGAGCAGCCATTCTAGAAGTCTATTGTTCAGCTCTTCAATGCAATGTAATATAGTCTTGCTGGACTGTGTATGACAGCTAGCTGCTTGGCTTAGTGGTAATGCATGCTGCTGCATTAGATATATGGAGGTTGAGGGTTCAAATCCCTCCCAAAGCGATGTTGATTTTCTAAATTATATCATATGCAGCGTTCCTTGGCCGACTTAAAATGCCATGTATATCATTTAGTATGGATGGCAAATGTGCTGAATTACAGATATGGAGTTTGGGGGTTCGAACCCCAGTTGAAGCCATGTTGATTTTCAAAATTATATCATATGCAGTGTTCCTTGGCCAACTTAAAATGCCATGTATGTCAATTAGTATGGATGGCAAATGTGCTGAATTACAGATATTGAGGTTGGGGGTTCGAAGCCCAGTCAAAGCGATGTTGATTTTCAAAATTATATCATATGCAGTGTTCCTTGGCCAAGTTAAAATGCCATGTATGTCATTTAGTATGCATGGCAAATGTGCTGGATTACAGATATGGAGGTTGGGGGTTCGAATCCCAGTCAAAGCCATGTTGATTTTCTAAATTATATCATATGCAGCGTTCCTTGGCCGACTTAAAATGCCATGTATATCATTTAGTATGCATGGCAAATGTGCTGGATTACAGATATGGAGGTTGGGGGTTCGAATCCCAGTCAAAGCCATGTTGATTTTCAAAATTATATCATATGCAGTGTTCCTTGGCCAACTTAAAATGCCATGTATGTCATTTAGTATGCATGGCAAATGTGCTGGATTACAGATATGGAGGTTGGGGGTTCGAATCCCAGTCAAAGCCATGTTGATTTTCAAAATGATATCATATGCAGTGTTCCTTGGCCAACTTAAAATGCCATGTATGTCATTTAGTATGAATGGCAAATGTGCTGAATTAGGGATATGGGGGTTGGAGGTTCGAACCCCAGTCGAAGCCATGTTGATTTTCAAAAATATATCATATGCAGTGTTCCTTAGCCAACTTCAAATATCATGTATTGTATGTCATTTAATATCAATGGCAAAGGGGTTGGATTACAGATATGGAGGTTGTGAGTTCGAATCCCGCTCGAAGCCATGTTGATTTTCAAAATTATATCATATGCAGTGTTCCTTAGCCAACTTAAAATACCATGTATGTCATTTAGTATATCCCCAAAACGCAGAGCTACAACACTTTCAAGATGGCTGAATCCAAGATGGCTGAATTGTTTGGCCCATAACTTCTGACTGGGTGGATGGAGTTTTTCCAAGATTTCTTTTAGCTTTGTTTTCTCAATAGTACTTTGTTTCATCTCTGCCCCCAAAGGCAAGCCCGCTTCCAGCATTTTCTGTGAGAATGCATTTCTAGTTAAGCGGGCTTGCGGAGCAAGGACCATGCAGAGCATGGCCCTTGCAGAGCAAGGCCCGTTTATAGTAATCTCTAAGTCCTGTTTCATTATTTATTATTTATTATTGGTCTTGTGCAGGGGCAGCAAAAATAGAAAATGGATATCCTCCTAGGCCTTTCGAGATAGAGACACCGTTCAAACACTAAAACGACCGGCTCGGCTTGGAGATCGCGTATACTAATAGGCTTTTCCGTGTCTCTTGTCGTTTTCCCGTTTTTGGCGATTTTGTGAAAGCCTGGGTCCCCATTGAAAATAGTGGTGGAACCTTCATGAACCAAGGTTCCGCCACTCTAGACATTAGAGTGTAGGAGGCTTTTTCGGTCATAAAACATCAACACTTTCACCTAGAAGTTTAGTTGACGCGTTGTTAGCGAGCTCTATGGCATGTCTCCAAATTGTGAAAGTTTCATCTCCCAACTCCCAATACTTTTTAAATGGCAGGTTTGTAAAAAAAACAGGCCTGGCTCTATGGAGAATCCCAGTCTTTCGAAAAATGCATTTTTCAAGAGATCAGCGCATGTCCCACACGGAGGTCCATTTGTGCCTGAAAAATTTAACCTATAAACTTCATTCAAAGACTGTTAGAGAGATCACAAGCATGACTCCGATCTGTGAAAAGGACACGTGCCAACTCCTTTTAGTTTTTTTACAACGATGTTGTAAAGACAAAAAACTCATTCTCATTTTCTCCCTTGTTAAAGGCTCAATACTAACTGTCAGTTAGTATCAGAACAGGTGCTCCCAATGAAGGATTCCATCTTAACTGCCACTGTCTCAAGATTCTATTCTTAACGAGCAGGTGCGAGCAGCCATTCTAGAAGTCTATTGTTCAGCTCTTCAATGCAATGTAATATAGTCTTGCTGGACTGTGTATGACAGCTAGCTGCTTGGCTTAGTGGTAATGCATGCTGCTGCATTAGATATATGGAGGTTGAGGGTTCAAATCCCTCCCAAAGCGATGTTGATTTTCTAAATTATATCATATGCAGCGTTCCTTGGCCGACTTAAAATGCCATGTATATCATTTAGTATGGATGGCAAATGTGCTGAATTACAGATATGGAGTTTGGGGGTTCGAACCCCAGTTGAAGCCATGTTGATTTTCAAAATTTTTATCATATGCAGTGTTCCTTGGCCAACTTAAAATGCCATGTATGTCAATTAGTATGGATGGCAAATGTGCTGAATTACAGATATTGAGGTTGGGGGTTCGAAGCCCAGTCAAAGCCATGTTGATTTTCAAAATTATATCATATGCAGTGTTCCTTGGCCAACTTAAAATGCCATGTATGTCATTTAGTATGCATGGCAAATGTGCTGGATTACAGATATGGAGGTTGGGGGTTCGAATCCCAGTCAAAGCCATGTTGATTTTCTAAATTATATCATATGCAGCGTTCCTTGGCCGACTTAAAATGCCATGTATATCATTTAGTATGCATGGCAAATGTGCTGGATTACAGATATGGAGGTTGGGGGTTCGAATCCCAGTCAAAGCCATGTTGATTTTCTAAATTATATCATATGCAGCGTTCCTTGGCCGACTTAAAATGCCATGTATATCATTTAGTATGCATGGCAAATGTGCTGGATTACAGATATGGAGGTTGGGGGTTCGAATCCCAGTCAAAGCCATGTTGATTTTCAAAATTATATCATATGCAGTGTTCCTTGGCCAACTTAAAATGCCATGTATGTCATTTAGTATGCATGGCAAATGTGCTGGATTACAGATATGGAGGTTGGGGGTTCGAATCCCAGTCAAAGCCATGTTGATTTTCAAAATGATATCATATGCAGTGTTCCTTGGCCAACTTAAAATGCCATGTATGTCATTTAGTATGAATGGCAAATGTGCTGAATTAGGGATATGGGGGTTGGAGGTTCGAACCCCAGTCGAAGCCATGTTGATTTTCAAAAATATATCATATGCAGTGTTCCTTAGCCAACTTCAAATATCATGTATTGTATGTCATTTAATATCAATGGCAAAGGGGTTGGATTACAGATATGGAGGTTGTGAGTTCGAATCCCGCTCGAAGCCATGTTGATTTTCAAAATTATATCATATGCAGTGTTCCTTAGCCAACTTAAAATACCATGTATGTCATTTAGTATATCCCCAAAACGCAGAGCTACAACACTTTCAAGATGGCTGAATCCAAGATGGCTGAATTGTTTGGCCCATAACTTCTGACTGGGTGGATGGAGTTTTTCCAAGATTTCTTTTAGCTTTGTTTTCTCAATAGTACTTTGTTTCATCTCTGCCCCCAAAGGCAAGCCCGCTTCCAGCATTTTCTGTGAGAATGCATTTCTAGTTTATTATTATTGGTCTTGTGCAGGGCAGCAGTAAAATAGAAAATGGATCTCCTCCTGGGCCTTTCGAGATAGAGACACCGTTCAAACACTAAAACGACCGGCTCGGCTTAGAGATCGCGTATATTAATAGGCTTTTCCGTGTCTCTTGTCGTTTTCCCGTTTTTGGCGATTTTGTGAAAGCCTGGGTCTCCATTGAAAACCATGGTGGAACCTTCATGAACCAAGGTTCCGCCACTCTAGACATTAGAGTGTAGGAGGCTTTTTCGGTCATAAAACATCAACACTTTCACCTAGAAGTTTAGTTGACGCGTTGTTAGCGAGCTCTATGGCATGTCTCCAAATTGTGAAAGTTTCATCTCCCAACTCCCAATACTTTTTAAATGGCAGGTTTGTAAAAAAAACAGGCCTGGCTCTATGGAGAATCCCAGTCTTTTGAAAAGTGCATTTTTCAAGAGATCAGCGCATGTCCCACACGGAGGTCCATTTGTGCCTGAAAAATTTAACCTATAAACTTCATTCAAAGACTGTTAGAGAGATCACAAGCATGACTCCGATCTGTGAAAAGGACACGTGCCAACTCCTTTTAGTTTTTTTACAACGATGTTGTAAAGACAAAAAACTCATTCTCATTTTCTCCCCTGTTAAAGGCTCAATACTAACTGTCAGTTAGTATCAGAACAGGTGCTCCCAATGAAGGATTCCATCTTAACTGCCACTGTCTCAAGATTCTATTCTTAACGAGCAGGTGCGAGCAAGCATTCTAGAAGTCTATTGTTCAGCTCTTCAATGCAATGTAATATAGTCTTGCTGGACTGTGTATGACAGCTAGCTGCTTGGCTTAGTGGTAATGCATGCCGCTGCATTAGAGATATGGAGGTTCAGGGTTCGAAACCCAATCAAAGCCATGTTGATTTTCAAAATTATATCATATGCAGTGTTCCTTGGCCGACTTAAAATGCCATGTATATCATTTAGTATGGATGGCAAATGTGCTGAATTACAGATATTGAGGTTGGGGGTTCGAAACCCAGTCAAAGCCATGTTGATTTTCAAAATTATATCATATGCAGTGTTCCTTGGCCAACTTAAAATGCCATGTATGTCATTTAGTATGCATGGCAAATGTGCTGGATTACAGATATGGAGGTTGGGGGTTCGAATCCCAGTCAAAGCCATGTTGATTTTCTAAATTATATCATATGCAGCGTTCCTTGGCCGACTTAAAATGCCATGTATATCATTTAGTATGCATGGCAAATGTGCTGGATTACAGATATGGAGGTTGGGGGTTCGAATCCCAGTCAAAGCCATGTTGATTTTCTAAATTATATCATATGCAGCGTTCCTTGGCCGACTTAAAATGCCATGTATATCATTTAGTATGGATGGCAAATGTGCTGAATTACAGATATTGAGGTTGGGGGTTCGAAACCCAGTCAAAGCCATGTTGATTTTCAAAATTATATCATATGCAGTGTTCCTTGGCCAACTTAAAATGCCATGTATGTCATTTAGTATGCATGGCAAATGTGCTGGATTACAGATATGGAGGTTGGGGGTTCGAATCCCAGTCAAAGCCATGTTGATTTTCAAAATGATATCATATGCAGTGTTCCTTGGCCAACTTAAAATGCCATGTATGTCATTTAGTATGAATGGCAAATGTGCTGAATTAGGGATATGGGGGTTGGAGGTTCGAACCCCAGTCGAAGCCATGTTGATTTTCAAAATGATATCATATGCAGTGTTCCTTAGCCAACTTCAAATATCATGTATTGTATGTCATTTAATATCAATGGCAAAGGGGTTGGATTACAGATATGGAGGTTGTGAGTTCGAATCCCGCTCGAAGCCATGTTGATTTTCAAAATTATATCATATGCAGTGTTCCTTAGCCAACTTAAAATACCATGTATGTCATTTAGTATATCCCCAAAACGCAGAGCTACAACACTTTCAAGATGGCTGAATCCAAGATGGCTGAATTGTTTGGCCCATAACTTCTGACTGGGTGGATGGAGTTTTTCCAAGATTTCTTTTAGCTTTGTTTTCTCAATAGTACTTTGTTTCATCTCTGCCCCCAAAGGCAAGCCCGCTTCCAGCATTTTCTGTGAGAATGCATTTCTAGTTATTATTATTGGTCTTGTGCAGGGGCAGTAAAAATAGAAAATGGATCTCCTCCTAGGCCTTTCGAGATAGAGACACCGTTCAAACACTAAAACGACCGGCTCGGCTTGGAGATCGCGTATATTAATAGGCTTTTTCGTGTCTCTTGTCGTTTTCCCGTTTTTGGCGATTTTGTGAAAGCCTGGGTCCCCATTGAAAAACATGGTGGAACCTTCATGAACGACAGTTCCGCCACTCTAGAGATTAGAGTGTAGGAGGCTTTTTCGGTCATAAAACATCAACACTTTCACCTAGAAGTTTAGTTGACGCGTTGTTAGCGAGCTCTATGGGATGTCTCCAAATTGTCAAAGTTTCATCTCCCAACTCCCAATACTTTTTAAATGGCAGGTTTGTAAAAAAAACAGACCTGGCTCTATGGAGAATCCCAGTCTTTGGAAAAGTGCATTTTTCAAGAGATCAGCGCATGTCCCACACGGAGGTCCATTTGTGCCTGAAAAATTTAACCTATAAACTTCATTCAAAGACTGTTAGAGAGATCACAAGCATGACTCCGATCTGTGAAAAGGACACGTGCCAACTCCTTTTAGTTTTTTTACAACGATGTTGTAAAGACAAAAAACTCATTCTCATTTTCTCCCCTGTTAAAGGCTCAATACTAACTGTCTTTCAGTCAATCACAACAGGTGCAGCCAGTGAAGGATTCCATTTCAACTGTCACTGTCTCAAGATTCCATTCTTAACGAGCAGGTGCGAGCAAGCATTCTAGAAGTCCATTGTTCAGCTCTGCAATGCAATGTAATATAGTCTTGCTGGACTATGCATGACAATTAGCTGCTTGGCTTAGTGGTAATGCATGCTGCTGCATTAGAGATATGGAGGTTGAGGGTTCGAAACCCACACGAAGCAATGTTGATTTTCTAAATTATATCATATGCAGCGTTCCTTGGCCGACTTAAAATGCCATACATGTATATCATTTAGTATGGATGGCAAATGTGCTGAATTACAGATATTGAGGTTGGGGGTTCGAAACCCAGTCAAAGCCATGTTGATTTTCAAAATTACATCATATGCAGTGTTCCTTGGCCAACTTAAAGTGCCATGTATGTCATTTAGTATGCATGGCAAATGTGCTGGATTACAGATATGGAGGTTGGGGGTTCGAATCCCAGTCAAAGCCATGTTGATTTTCAAAAGTATATCATATGCAGTGTTCCTTGGCCAACTTAAAATGCCATGTATGTCATTTAGTATGAATGGCAAATGTGCTGAATTAGGGATATGGGGGTTGGAGGTTCGAACCCCAGTCGAAGCCATGTTGATTTTCAAAATGATATCATATGCAGTGTTCCTTAGCCAACTTCAAATATCATGTATTGTATGTCATTTAATATCAATGGCAAAGGGGTTGGATTACAGATATGGAGGTTGTGAGTTCTAATCCCGCTCGAAGCCATGTTGATTTTCAAAAATTATATCATATGCAGTGTTCCTTAGCCAACTTAAAATACCATCTATGTCATTTAGTATATCCCCAAAACGCAGAGCTACAACACTTTCAAGATGGCTGAATCCAAGATGGCTGAATTGTTTGGCCCATAACTTCTGACTGGGTGGATGGAGTTTTTCCAAGATTTCTTTTAGCTTTGTTTTCTCAATAGTACTTTGTTTCATCTCTGCCCCAAAAGGCAAGCCCGCTTCCAGCATTTTCTGTGAGAATGCATTTCTAGTATTATAATTATATTGCTATTCCTTAGTCATGCAAAACATAAAAAAGAAACAAAAAATTTCCACAATCAAAGCCTTTATGGCAGTTGTACTTTGCAAGTCCGAGCCTTCAAACCTGCATACTGATTTGGTATGAGATTTAACTTAATCACCCTGTGATTAGTGCTGCCACACTCGATAGCAATGCAATGTGCTTTGAGAACACACATACAGACACTTGTGTAGGATCTAGTTTGAGGAGAACCGATCGTCTTCATATAGATGCCTATGGTTTATTAAATATGTAGAAGTACAGACTTAACATGCTGAATGTAGGAGTGTGTTAGCAGACACTGCAGATGGATTTTGATTTGTGTGTGTGTGTGTGTGTGATCCCGTGTGTACATGTATGGGTGTGTATGCAAAGCCATACTTCTGTGTGTGGGTGTGTGTGCGTGTGAAGCCGTATTTCTGTCTGTCGAGTGTGTGTGTGTGTGTGTGTGTGTTTTTCATCGTCTCCCACTCACGTGGGAGTGTCAGAGGGGGGTCATGCTGGTATTGATTGGCTTGTGTTAGGAAGATCTGAAGCAGAGATGAGATGAGGACACACAGAGTGTGTGTGTGTGTGTGTATGTGTGTGTTTGCTTGTGTTTAGACTAGCTGCGATACACAAAATACAATAACTTATGGCCAAATGTCTGGCCACATTTGCAGTTTGTCTGAAGTCTACGAACAGAACTGCTTGAATAATTGCGAGGTCAACCGCTTCTCACCCCTACTGTCTTCCTTTCACTGTCATGTGCGCATGCACACGCACACGCACACACACACACACACACACACACACACACACACACACACACACACACGTCATTTTACTTCATCCCAGTAATAGAGGAAACAATAGAAAGTGAAAAATTGCAGTCAGGCAATCAGACACGACTACTCTTCTTACTTTCTTTCTTCAAAGCACTTTAATGTAATTACACTTCTTGAATAGCCCATGGCAACTCACATTTACGCATTTATGTCTGACATAACAGTTTCATCTTAATCCGCACGTCAACCCTTAGACATGCAGACTCACACACACTCACATTCATGCAGGCACGTGCATGCACGAGCACACACACACACACACGCACACGCACACGCACACACACACACACACACACACACACACACACACACACACACACACACTCACACACACTTAATGATGGTTCTACCCCTTTATCCGACCCCGGCACCCAGTCCGTTACCCAATGTTCCAACCCATCGCCCAAAGCCCATCCGCCGATGATGCCATTTTGGTTCTGATCCATTACCCCCTCCCATGCCCGCGTGATGCCAGGATAGGTTCTTCTGACCAATTACCCCCCCCTGTCATCGTGATTTAACAACGGGTCATGATCCATTACCCACCCCTCCCGAGTCTTGACAGTTTCACTGGTTCCGATTCAAGCTCACCAAACCCACAGGGAATAAAGCTATGGTTATAGTCCATTAGCCGACCGGTACCAGATGATTTATCAATAGAGAGTAATGGTGGTGATTATTCTCTAGTCTGGGCCCCTCTGTATCCCCCCGCCTGGCCCATTGACTGTCATGGCATCCCAGATGAATAGCATCACACCCAGACAGACACATACTAAATCAGGAGCTGGATCCTTAAAAGCGATTCTAAACTGGGCTGGACTCGACTAGTCTCGTGGATGGTCTGGTCGGTTCTGATGGCACCAGGAATGGGTGGAACTGGATGTGTGGGTGGGTTCTGAGGGGCGTTGCTAGGTCCAGCCGTGCTGGATGTTAAACTGGTGGCTGGACTAGTCTGGTTAATGGGCTGGTGGCTCTGATGTCATGGGTGGATGGGTTCTGGTGGGGGTTACAAGGTCCTTGATGTCAACATCAGTGGCTCAAACTGGTGGTTGGACTGAATTGGACTATTCTGGTTGATGGTCTGGAGGTTCTGATGACCCCAGCATGGGTAGCTGGGTGGATGGGCTCGGGCGAGGGATTGGGTTTCGAGGTGCGGTCATCGTGGATGTCAAACTGGTGGCTCCAACTGATGGCTGGCCTGAACTGGCTGATGGTCTGGTGGACCAGAAGACACCTGAATGGGTCAGTCTGATCAAGCGGCTGGTTCTGCCGGAGGTTGCAAGGTCCGGCTGTTCTGGATGTCAAAGTGGTGACTAGGCTGAACTGGTGGTTCTGTTGGCACCAGGATGGGTGGCAGGGTAAGGTTGGGTTGGTTCTGGATTTCTAGGTGCGGTCGTCCTGGATGTCAAACTGGCGACTGGGCTTAGTCGCCTCCAGCATCAACTCATACAGCTGCCCCACCTGATAGACAAACACAACATGACAATGAGTGTGTGTGTGTGTGTGTGTGTGTGTGTGTGTGTGTGTGTGTGTGTGTGTGTGTGTGTGTGTGTGTGTGTGTGTGTGTGTGTGTTCAGGGCAGTGCATATGGTGGAAATGCACCTGCTCCACAGAACACCACAATAATGACGATGGTGTATGTATGTGTGTGTGGCCAGAACGTGGTGCCATATACGACAGTGTTACAAGAAATGTTTACCAATAAATCAGTCAGCCCAAATACAGAAGCAAAGTGTGTGTGTGTGTGTGTGTGTGTGTGTGTGTGTGTGTGTGTG